>NC_056738.1:362131872-362231872 GCF_019279795.1 Protopterus annectens
GCCCCAGAGACTTCATATACTCTGGAACAAACTACCCATCTATGTCAAGCAAAATTCCTCATTAGCACTCTTCAAGAAGAATCTTGATGAGTGGATGGGAAATAGGAAATACACCCAGGGGATCACTTCTGTGGCTCTGCTCGACAGGGGCACAGGAAATTAACTTTCCTGGGTGGTGTAAGCCAAGGAACCTTGTTGGCTAGGCTTACTTAGGCCCTTGGGCCCCCTTGGGCCGATCGCCTAGTACCTACCTATGAACCTATAAAATACTCATTTTATGCAACTATTAGACAAAACTAAGGAAAACTTTTTTTGCCCTAAAATCTCAAGACTTTTGCAATTTTTACTGTTCTTCATAGTACTCAACTGCCCAAATAGGGACTGTCCTGCGTAAAGAGTGACAAATGGTAACCCTATTAATATCACACAACATATGCTCTACATACTGCATTTATTCAATTTTGTACATGTTTTCCTTAGTCTGAATTATTGCTCCCATTCATTTCAATGAGATGTGATAACTATGTTAATTGTATATTATCTAAATAAGGTTTAGTAATTTGCTTAAGAAATCTCTTCCTCTTGGTTTGTTACAGGTTTATAGATTAGTACTAGGCTAACTGTCCTTGTGGACCAATTTAAGTCTAGCCAATTACCCCATGCGAGAATCAAACCCTGCACCTTATGTCTAGAAGGTAACCGCCTTAACCATTATGCCACCCTCCCACCAGCTAAATTCAAACCCACAGTTTTTTTTCCAATCTTTTATTTTTCAAAATTTTAATTTGTAATATATTGCAAAATGAAAACAGACATCTGAAACCATTCATACAATTTGCAGTAGCAACAATCATTTCAACATATTAGTTACATCATTTGTTCAGAGAATATAGTTTAATAAAAATAAACTAGATTATGAAACAAATCTATATACACTATGTACATCTAGTGCTAAAATATCATGTTTCTACTTAACTTGTCATTTTTTAACTATACCTATCTATATCATTAAAAAGGAAAACATTAAGACTATATTATGTAACAAATACAAAGAAAGAGAAAACTTAGTGCCCTTTGTTTTGTTTAATTAGCTTTTGATATTTACTATCATGCCTTTTCGTATTAAGATGCTCCAACATTGCTTAAAAAAGCATTTGTTTGGATTCTTTGTTATTAGTTTGTGTTGATATGTATTTAATTGCCATAATTTTGAAGCCAAACCATGAAATTTGGGATCCAAACCCACAGTTTTCATCTATGCTCTCACTGCAGTCCAGTCTATATGCTGAGCTATTTTTCCTTCTGAAGTATATTTTAATATTTTTTAAATATTTTGGATACTTTTAAAGCAGTTTCTGGCAAAATACTGAGATGTTAGTATTACTTAGTTTGTTTTCATTGGCATTACATTGTTTTGTTTTAGGTATGATTTGCATGTCATACCATCTTATGAATTGTTCATTGTAGTTATGGTTGCTCTTTATTTTTTATTGCTTTACTTTAACATTTTTCAGGAATTTATACTTCATTGTTATGCCTTTCACGGAAGTGGGAAAGGCTGTGCTTGTGTATATTTTGTGTGTGGAGAATGTGTGAAGTTTTATGAGAACTTTTAATTTTCTTTTAGTCTGATTGGGGATGTGTTGCAAGCACATGACGGTGGTAAATGCTTAATGATACACACAGTACAGTGACAAATAAATATATCTACATCACGTGACTGATAAACACATTTAGCACATCAAATGACTAGATAAAATAAAGAGCTTCATGAGCCACTTGTATGTGGATAATAAAATAGCTTTACTCACGGCTGTCTTTCAAGGAGCCTTACTCTTCTTCAGGCAGTACATTAGATTCAAAGCACACCCATACTTACTTAAGCGTAATAAAATAAATATCACAGTGTGATAAATTCAATGAACAAGTCACAAATACATCATGCGATAACATTATGAGATAACAGGTTTCTTAACTGGCCTATCCCTTAATGCAAGCTTAATAGAAATTGCTGAATTCAACAGTTTTATTTATAGGCATTTAATTCTAACTGCCGTTTCATTTCAGATGATAAAATAAAAGTTGTATACTTACCATAACTATGGATCTGTGTTGCCAGTTGACATTCTTCCTCAACGTATGGGTATCTGACCTCGGATCTGACTTGGCCACTTTTCTTCCAGGCTCTTGGATCTGACTCCCAAGCTCCTCCCCTTACCCACAACGCCCCTTGCCATTATATTATCTCAGATCGAGTTTGCTGTTACTATATATTAGTCTAGAATATAATTTACAAAAAGGAAAGGAACAGCACAGGGGCTCAAAGAGGAACAGTGGTGCCAAAAAAACTCTTTCAGGTCACTCCCAAAGAAAGGAAAGGAGGTAGGGGGGTGGGAAGTTGACGGAGGAAGAATGAAAATGAACAACACAGAGACATAGTTATGGTGAGTATATACCTTTTAATTTGATGTTGTTATTTTTATTCATTCCTCAACATATGGGACAAAGTCCCCAGCTACGATAACCGTGGGTGACCCTCATGGAAGGATATTCCTGAGTACCTCAAAACCAAAAGCAGCCCTGTTTCTGGAGATGACATCCAGCTTGTAATGAGCAATAAAATTATGAGTATTGGGCCAAGAGGCTGCAGCACAAATATCTTCAATGGAAGCTCTGGCCCAGAAAGCAGCAGATGTGGCCATAGATTAAGCAGAGTGAGTTTTTGGATGTAAGCAATACAATCTGATATCCATTAGCCAAGGTGACTTTAGATACTGGTTTTCCCAATTTGTGATGGGCAAAGGAAACAAACAGTTGGTCAGTTTTCCTAAACTCTTTTGTTCTGTGGAGGTGAAAAAATGAAGCTGCTTATGTTCATCCAAAAGATGAAGCATGTATTCTCCTTTATAGGAAAATTTTGGAAAAAAGACTGGCAAATTAATGACCTGGATGATGTTTGCTTTAGAAGCTATTTTACTAGAAAGGAAAATCAAATAAACGGTTTTGAAGAAAGTGCTTGGAGTTTAGAAACTCACCTGGCAGAAGTAATAGCCACAAGCAAAATTATTTTCCAAGAAAGAAATCTGAGGTCCCAAACTTTGCAACAAAACTGTGAGATCCCAAGCTGGAGTAGGATCTTTAATCAAAGGCCTAAGCAGAAAAGTGCCTTTAAGGAATGTCTTACGCAGTCTGGATGAAGCTAGAGGGGAAGCATTATCTCCGGTGTGATAATTAGAGATGGCTGCTAGCTGAACTTTGATGGTTTGAGACCAGAAAATCCAGAACAGCAGAAATGGGAGAAGTAAAGGGATCCAATTGTCTCTGTTGTGCCTAAAAGGAAAATCTTTTCTAATTTGCTCCTATATATCTTCCTGGTTGCAGGTTTCTGGGAAGATAATAAAATTTGGTGAACTACAGAAGAAAGCCTGGACTGTTTAGCCATCACTGGAATTGAAGAAACCATGCAGTGAACGTGAGACCTAGAATGTCCAGGTGAGGCATCCCCTAGGGATGAGATACCAGATCTGGACTGGGGTCCACTGTCCAAGGAGGACAGAGAAAGTTAGGACCACAAGTAGGGAAACCAAACTTGGTGAGGCCAGAAGAAGGTAATGAGGATAACACTGCTCTTCAACCAGAGTGCTTTCTGAAGAAACGTGGGCATTACAGATAGAGGAGGGTAAGTGTACAGGAGACTAGAGGGCCAAACATGATCTGCAGCATCTCTTGGTGACTCTCCCTGAAAAGGAATTAGGGCTTAAAACCTCCTGCACTTGTTGTTGAGGGGCTAGCTGAAGAGACTGCAGTAAGGCTGACCCCATCTGCGAAAGATTCTTTCTGTCACTGTATGACTGAAAGATCACTTGTGAGGTATCAGAATAGTCCTGCTGAGCTTGTCTCCTAAAACACTGGATTTACCCAGTATGAGCATTGCTACTAGAAAGCGGTTGGAAGAGATCAGCCACTTCCAAACTCTCATTGCTTCTTAACACAGGGAGTAGGACCTTGATCCCCCCTGTTTGCTGCTGTACCATACTACTGACACATTGCCCATCTGGATAGCAATTGTCCTGGATGGAGAGAGTTCAGAAAGGCCTGCAATGTTACAAGGACTGCTCTCATCTCTAACATATGCAAATTGGTCTCTTCTGGGGACCATGTGCCTGGTCTCTTCTGGGGACCATGTGCCTTGGACAGTCTGTCCCAAGAAATGCCCCCACCCCAAATGGGAGGGGCCAGTGGTCAGAGTTGCCTTTGGGGAAGGAAAAGGATGTCCCCATGAATGTCACTGGACTGGATCCACCAAAATAAGGACTCCCTGCAAACCCAAGAAAGTTTTGTAGGATGATTCAATGGATTCACATGTGAAGGTGAGCAGTGGGTAGAAGAGTAATCGCTGTAGCCACAGAACCTAAGCCCTAAAGTACCAATTTTGCTGGAGGAGAAGGATGTGACAAGATCTGACTGACATGTACTCTCAAAGTATGGATTGTTGCACCAAAAAAGAACATTCCAACTAGTAAAAACAAAAAAATGAGCCACACTGCTGAAATCCACAAACAAAATCTTTTTACTGTAAAGACCCAGTAAAAACAGGAAAATGTAAGAGCTTTCATAAGGCATAGTGACCAAACTTCATCAGACAAATTTACCTTGCAAATGCCTACCTTTTATATTAACAAAGCACACCCATAATTATTAAATTGCCCCCTATTCACTAATTAAGTCACAAATTAAATTTTAAATAGATATCACATCAATTCATAAAGTTAATGAATACATTATAAAAAAAATTTTCACCATAAAAATTGATGAAAATGATAAAATACAATTATGTGTGTGTATATACATATATATATATCTTACTAAAAAATACAAACTGACTAAGCAGAATAAACACAATAATAAACAATAAACAAAAAATAATACTTAAATATATATATATATATATATATATATATATATATATATATATATATACATTTATTTATTTTATCTGTCTAACACCCTAAGCTTCGATTTACTACTAATAGAACTAGCATTATTCAGACCCGGGGGAACATGGGCATTAAGAAAAATCTGCCACCAGGTTTCTCTTTCTTCCAAGAATGACTTTCAAGGATCACCTCTGCCCCCCCCGTTTCACCTGCTGCAAGACCGCAAACTTAAACCCATGATCAGGAAATTTGTTAATATGCTTATATAAGGCATTAATGCCGTCACAACGATGGATGTTATATAGGTGTTCATATATCCGCTGAGATAACTTGCGTTGGGTTTTTCCAACATAAAAGCTCGAGCACTGGGAACACAAGGCAGCATATACTACACTCTGAGTGTAACAACTAAATTTACCCTTAATAACAATCTCCCTGTCACTCACCTTAATCTTAGATGTAACCAAAATGTGTTTACACTGTTTACACATTCCACAAGAATTAATTTTACCTCGTATATTTATATCCTTAGCCTGTTCCAAAATATTTTTAATATTTCTACCTCTCCTAAATACAAATTCTGGATGTTCACCAAACAAGGCCCCCATAACTGGATCACTTTTTAAAATAGGCCAGTTCTTATTCACAATATCCTTGCATAACATAACTATCATTTGAAAAAGTAGACACAAACGCCATGAGGGCTCATCACCCACTCTAGACCCCCCTAGGACCCTTTGCATTGGGATCCTACCATCACCATTCATGTTTCCATCTGTCCTGGGTCCAGGTCCTGCTTCCACCATCCCCAAAGGACTTCCATCAAAACCATTCAAGATGGATTTATAAAATCCCCTTACACGTTTATCAATCACCTCCTTCTTTATATTATTTTCAAATGCCTTAGATAGGCCCTGTCCATAAATATTAGCACAAGTACTCACATTCCTCTAAGAAGTCCGAATGTTTGGACACCATCCAGACTGCTCTCACCAACTGTCATTTAATAATACCTCGTTTGACATGCATGGGGTGGTTGCTACTAAAATGTAATATACTATTTGAATACGTTGCTTTTCTATATATTGTGGATTTTAAAGAACCACCCTCAGTTTTATGCAACAACATATCAAAATAAGGTATCCTAACTTTATCATAAGTATATGTAAATTTTAAAAATGTAGTACTGCCATTAATATAATCCATAAATTCCAATATACCTTCCACTGATCCCTTCCAGGCAATAAATAAATCATCCAGATACCTCAAATATAAAGCAATATTAGCATAAAATGAGGAGGGAAAAAGATGATGTTTTTCCCACCAAGCCATGACTATATTTGCAAAAAGAGGGCCACAAGCTAAACCTATAGCCTCCCCTAACAACTGCTTGAAATAGTGCCCTTCAAAATAAGTATAGTTATTTTTTAGCACTATTTCCATCAGTTGTGTATAGGTGTTATTACTATCTTGGGGAAACCCAAATTCTTCATGTAAAAAAAAATCAGAAAAACAGTTTAAACCAGTTTCTTGTGGAATGCAACTGTAAAGATCCTTAACAGTAATAGTTAAGAAAATAATATCTTCACTAACCGTGTCTAAATCATTACACTTGGCCAAAAAGTGCCAAGAGTCCCGGCAAAGGTGTGGGATAGCCATAACCCTTTCCTTCAACTTACGGTCCAAATACTTAGCCACATAGCTAATTTTGGACCAACTAAAATCCACAATGGGTCTAAGTGGGGGATTTGCCAAATCCTTATGGGTCTTAGGGATCCCAAAAATCACAGGCATTTTAGGTACATCCGTAGACATATAATTATATTCATCAATGTCTATCTGATCCTGTGTAAACATGTCCATAAGGTCACTGTCTATCTTGCGATAGGAAATATTTACTTCATTCAAGGATGATTCGGTATAGGTGTTACTATACAATAAATCAAACATCTTTTGCACATAGCTATCCTTTTGCATAACGACCACCCCTCCCCCTTTATCTGGGTGCATAACTCTCAGATCCTTGCTTCTTAACTCATTCAAAAAATCTTTTTCAACTTCAGTAACATTGCCATCCACAATACTTTTACCTAAAAAATGCCGGAAGTCCATTTCACAAATTTTTTCAAAAGCTTTAATAGCAAAATGAAGCTCAGGGTTAAAAGTACTAGACATTCTCAAACAACTGTTACCATCGTTAAAAGCATCCCTGTCATTCCTGTGCATGAACTTCAAATTAAGTCTATGTACATACAGTTTAAGATCACAAATAAGCTCGCCAACATCACATCTATTACTAGGTACATAATTGTAACCTTTACAAAGCAAATCAGTGTGTTGTGTTGAAATACAAACATCTGTGTAATTATAAACTTTAAAATATTTTTTTGAATTAGAAATAACACTCAGTTTGTCAACAGTCACCTCAATCATCTCCTCATTCTGGATTGCTGCCCGAACCTCTGCCCCTGTTGCTTCCAATTGTTGCCCTGCAGATAAGGACTCCACTGTTGTAGTACCCGATTCTTGATTCTCTCCAAATGCCTTGGCCCTTGCTCTTCTAAAGGGACACCTTCACCCCTTTCGTTGGGAACTGCATTTTCACCGTTCGTTTGCTGAAAACGAACCTGTTGATTACCCTGTACTGGTGGAGGCAAAGCATAAGCATGACCACTCTGATAAGCATGTCGGTCCCTTTCCAGCTTCTTAGATTTCCGGTTTGCAATAACTGCTGTGATACTATCCACCTGTTGGAACACCCGATCGTACCGCACCTTGTTCCGCTCCCAAACATCTGCATGCCTAATCCTGCCATCCAAAACCCGAATATCCTCCTGTAGCTTGTCTAAGATTTTGTTGTTATACTTAGACATAAGTTACAAGAGTTTGCAGCCATGGCGGTCGAAGAGGGCCAAAGGTTCTTGATGGCAAAGAGAATGTGGTACAATCCCATTAGGGAACTTGCACATCCGTAAACATTTGGGTATTTGTTGCACCCTTAAGCATTCATGAAAATATAAGTTCTCCTGCTGTATCTTCTTAAATTCAACTAGTTTATTTTTAAAATCTACTAACAGAGAGTCCATACTTGACAGATCCCCCTGAAATCCCCATGAATGTCACTGGACTGGATCTACCAAAATAGGAACTCCGTGCAAACCCAGGAAAGTTTTATATGATGATTCAATTGATTCACACGTGAAGGTGAGCAGTGGGTACAAGAGTAATCACTGCAGCCACAGAACCTAAGCCCTGAAGTACCAATTTTGATGGAGGAGAAGGATGTGACAAGATCTGACTAACACGTACTCTCAAAGTATGGATTGTGTTTTGTGTCACAAAGGCCAACTGACTGATAGAAAACACTCTGAATCTGCACAGTCTGAGATAAGGTGCTACAACTGCCAAACACTTGGTGAACATCCTGGGGGGCTGTGGTGAGAACACAGGACAAGCTTTGAACTGATTATGACTGGTTCCCAACCGAAAGAGCAAATACCTTTGAGAACATCTGTTCGTCTTGATGTGATAGTATACATCCTGGAGGTCTATGGAGCACACCCAGTTGTCCTTCCACAGAAGAGGGAGAAAGGACTGAAGTGTAACCGTCAGGAACTCTGAGTTCTTTACAAATTGATTCAGATGATTGAGATCCAAAACTGATCTCTGGTCCCCTGTTTTCTTTGGCACTAAAAAGAACCTTGAGTAAACTCCGTATCCTCTTTGGTCTGGTGGGACCTCTTGGATGACACTTTTGTCTAGCAGCATTTGAATTTCTAGGGCTGCTAACTCCCGCTGACTGGGTGGCACATTGGGGAGACGTTTTTGTTTGGTTGGTGAAATTTGTAAAAAGGGAATGAAATAACCTCTGTATATGATCCTTTGCACCCAAGAATCTTTTGTGATGCCTGCCTAGGTGTCAGATGCAAAGACAAGCACCCTCCAATTGCCTCCAAGAAGAACAGTCAGGCAACCCTTCAGGAGAGCTGAAAGGGCCTATCTGAAAAACAGTCTCAGAACCCTTGGTTGTGTGGACCCCCTCTACTGTGAGAGTGGCATCTTCTGTTATTGTTTCCCTTACTGCCTCTGGGAGAAATTTCCTCTTATGACTCCTGAAAAGGACCTTGGGATTTTCAGAACCACATCCTTTTCCCACCACATTGATTCCTGGAAAAGGATCTTTACGAGGTAGAAAAATGGATTTTTCACAGCAGATAAGGTCTTTCCATTCTTGTTCACTACAGAAAAGTGTGTTTTTAATAGTGGGCCTAAACAAGGAAGATCCATCAAAGGGAGCATTGATGAAAAAAGACTTGAAGGCCTCCGCAAAATCACACAAACACATCCAAGCATGCCTCCTGGCAGCTTTGCCTGAACCCACACCCAATGAGGAACCTTCAGCTGCATGAGAGATTAACCAAATGGACGCATTAGATATGAATTGGAGGGTGGCCAGATGTGAGGAAAAAACCTTTGTTCCTCTGCCAACAAGGAAACAGAGGTAGACTTAGACAGTTTCTTAATCAAGTCCCCCTGTAATCTAGTAAAGTGTGCCAAATAATTAAGTGACCGTAAGGCAAAGGTTGCTGACCCATAGACATGCTTTCCAAACCTGTCCAACTACACAGACCCTCTGTTCAGTCAGCTCCTTTTTTGTGGCTGCTGCAACAACCATGGCATCTACAGGAAACCCCTTAATCCAAATGGGTCTGTATATGGGTGGAGCTAGGATCTTATCTGGATACAGGGGAATTGGTTCTACTGTATCAGGTTCCTTCCAAGCTCGGTGAGAGACAAGTTCTATTAGGTCATCCACTGTGTGTCTGTGTGTGTGTGGGGGGGTTAACCCAAGATGTAGATAGGCCAGGCCGAAAAGTTTCTAGGAACCCCTCTTTGGGAAGGGGGTTCAGAGGACCAACCACCTTTTTGGCAAAGGATCTTTAGAATGTCTCCAAAGGAGATGTCTTCTGATGGTGATCTGGGGGACCCTTCCTCTTTATCAAAATCAGTGTCTTTGATTAGAGATTCCGGGGGGGGGGATTTAAGTGTCTCCTCTTACACAGCCTCTTCCGGGGAACCTCTTCAGTGGGATGATCTGGATTGTTATTGGAAGAATGGGAAGTTCCTGAACTGGAACTGCCTGGAAGCTCATACAGGCTGGCTGTCTCTGTGGAATAGGCAGTGGAGGCTCAGAAGCTGGATCCAAAGTGGGGGTAGAATCTGAAGAAATAAAAGCTGAAAGAATTCTCAGATGAGAAAAATGCTCTCTCCACCACCTCGAAGGCAGGGGGACCTGGAGAAGCCAAAGCCAACCTCAACAAAGTAGAACACAATGGTGATTCTAATGGATTTGAACATCATTTGTAATACCTGAAAAAAACAGTCATGTTATCCCTCAATATTTGGTTAATATACAGCAGTGTTCATATTCTGGCTACTGGTGTCCTTGAGTTTAATTTCTGTAGTATGATCTTAGTTCTAATATTCAAACTTCTCTATTTTACTCACATAAAAATCTTGTTAAAATGCACAGACTGCTATATAAATTACATATGAAGTCCTGCAGTCACTATATATTGGCAAGCTAGAAGGGTATTATTGCCCATACTTGAAATATTTGTATGTCTGTGTGTATGTATATCTTCTAGGTGAATAAAAAGAAGTTATGTACTCACCATAACGTTCCATCTGTATTGTCTATTTTTTCATCTCTCTTCTCATATGAGTTTGGATCCAATCCATCGGATCCGACTTGGCCGTTCCCAGACTTGTGGTAACCAAAAAGCTCTTGGATACCTCCTCTTACCCACAATGCATCTCTCCCCATTACCTCAGATCTTGTTTGCTAGAATCATAACTGTAAAGAAAGAATTTTAGTTCTTAAAGCCCAAAAATATTTTAAAGGAGACCATTTCTGGAGCATAGAAAAAAACAACCTGATACTTGACAATCTCTTCCCTTCCAACCAGGAACCCCAAGGAAGGGGGATGGAGGGAGGGGATATAAGAAGAGATGAAAAAATCAACAATACAGATGGAACATTATGGTGAGTACGTAACTTCTTTGTCTGATATTGTCAATTTTAAATCTCATCCTCACATATGGGACCAAGTCTCCAGCTACGTTTAGCCTGGGTGAACTCACTGGAGAATGTTCTTCAGAACCATCGAACCAAAGGAGGCTCTTCCGCTGGAGATCAAATCTAACTTGTAATGAGTGATAAAGATATGATGGTTTGCCCATGTCGCTGTGGCACAAATATCATTTGTGGAAACATTTGTCTGGAAGACTGCAGATGTGGGCATGGTCCTGGTAGAGTGCGCTCAAATGGATTTGAAAGGTTTCATGCTTTTTTAGGTGTAAATGATGGAAATGCAATGAGAAAGCCATTTTGACAAGGTAACTTTGGAAACTGGTAGGCCTTTCCTAGGGCCTGCAAAGACAATAAACAATTGGCTTGCTTTCTGAAACTCTTCAGTTCTATGTAAATAGAAATGTAACTGTCTATAAACTTCTACCAAGTGCAGGACATATTCTCCCTTATTACTGAAAATAGGGAAGAAAACAGGCAAACGTATGGTCTGATTAATATTTGCTTGTGAAACAACTTTGGGCAGAAAAGAGGGGTTGGTACACAAAGGGACTCTGTCTTTATGAAAAACAGAATACGGAGGCTGGGAAGACAGTATCTGAATTTCTGGTAGCCTTCTCGCAGATGTAATAGCCACCAAAAATATAGTTTTCCAGGATAGAAACTTAATTATCACAAGTGGCTGCAGGTTCAAAGGGTGGCTAAACAATCAGACATAGTACCAAATTAAGGTACCAAGGGGGAGAAGGATCTTTGTGGGGAGGCCTTAACAACATGGTACCTTTTAAGAAAGCTTTGTAAAGTTTGTGAGAAATGAGAGATAAGTTCTCTATCCCAATGTGAAAATTTGAAATGGCTGCTAACTGCACATTAATAGTAGAAGCAGCAGCTCCATTGTTGAAAAGATGGGCTAAAAATTCTAGAATAGAGTGAATACGGGCTGTGAGAGGACCCACATTGTGTTGTTGAGTCCAAATTACAATTAGTTTTTGAGTGGATGACTTATAGAAGGACATCAAACTATGACAGACTGGGGAGGAGAGAATAGGTTGTCTGGCAATCAATGGAACTGCAGGAAGCAAAACATCAGCTTGAGGTTGTGAAGGTGGGGATGAAGCTTTCCTGTCAGGTGTGATAGTAGGTCAAGAAAGGGATCCAGAATCCAGGGCTTCTTCTGCAGATGAGGCCACAGGAAGGGAAACCAGATTTGTCGAGGCCAATATGGGGCAATGAGTATTACTGCTATCTTCAACCTGTTGGCTTTCTAAAGGAATTTGGAAATCAAGAGAATTGGGGACCGGGAGTATACAATAGACCAGGAGACCAATCGTGTATTAGAACATCCCTTGGGGACTGCCCCTGTGGGGAAATTAGGGCGAAGTAACTGCTGCATTTGTTGTTTAGGGGAGTGACAAAGAGGTCACAGCAAGGGTGGCCCCATGTGCGGAAAATGTTCTCTGCTACATTCTGGTTGAGAGACCACTTGGAAGGCACGAGAATGGCTCTCCTCAACTTGTCCACTATGATGTTGGACCTTCCAGGAACGTGCATTGCTATAAGAAAGCAGTAGGATGGGATCACCTATTGCCACACTCTTAGCACTTCTCAACACAGAGGGTATGGTCTGGGTCCTCCCTGCCTGTTTATGTACCAGGCCACCAACACATTGTCTGATTGGATCGCTACTGTTCCCAGAGTAAGAGCAGTCTGAAATGCCTCCAATGCTAGAAGCACTGCCCTCATCTCTAGAATGTTTATGTGGAGCGTATGTGGAGCTTATTCTCATCTGTGGACCAGGTTCCTTGGACCGTCTTCCACAGATAATGCCCACACCCTATCAGGGAGGGTCTATATTAAATATTCAAATGCTTAAACGTTTGAATCACTAAAGATCGAACTTTAGTGATCGAACACTTAAATGTTCGAATATTTTAAAAAATTAAAAAAATAATGATAAAACAAAATGCAAAGTGTTTAAGCAGGGGGGCAAGCCCCCCTGCACCCCCCACACTACTTAAACATACCAATTCCAAGATCGCACTTCAGTGTGCTACAGTGCGGAAATGGAATATTTCCCATTCCCTACACTGTAGTGCAATCTTGGAGATGGTATATTTAAGTAGCAGGGGGTGTGGGGGGTGCAAGGGGGCTTGCTCCCCTGCTTACACCCTTTAGTTTTTCTTTTTTTTTTTTGTTTTAATTTTTTTTTTTAATTTTTTAAAAATATTCAAACATTTAAGCATTCGATCACTTAAGTTTGATCTTTAGTGATTCGAACGTTTAAGTGTTTGAATATTTAATATAGACCCATCAGGGAAGCATCCATGGTCACAGTAGACTGTGGTTGAGCGGGGAATAAAGGGTCGACCTTGTGTCACCTGTTCTAAACGAATCCACCATGAAAGATTCTTTTTGTATATGTCTGTTATATAAGAATTTGGTGAGACATCAGTTGGTGGATTATTGACCATTGAGCAGCTAGAAGCCATTGCAGGATTTGCATGTGAAACCTGGCTAAAGGAGCTAACACAATTGCTACGGCCATAGATCCTAACGCCTGGTGGGCAGCTAACTTCTTGTTCCTGATTAATCTGTAAGTTTGCCATCTGACTGTTAATACTCTGGAAGGAGGAAGTTTTGCAATAATTTGAGTAGTGCTCCTATGAACTCTAGAGTCTGAGTAGGTTCCAGATGAGATTTTTCGTAATTTATTGTTATGCCTAGGTTGGAACATACCTTAAGAACAGACACCTTTACGCGGATAAGTAGATGCCTGGTCAGGGCTGATATGAGCCAGTCGTCTAAAAAAGGTAACACCCGGAATCCTTGTTGTCGCAGGTGAGCTGTGACCACTGCCATGCTTTTGTGAACACTCTGGGGGCAGTAGTGAGACCAAAGGGCAGTGCTCTGAACTGGTAGTGATTGGCTCCCAGCTGGAAATGTAGATATCCTGTGGAGCATCTATCTATTTTTATATGGCAGTATGCATCCTGAAGATCTATAGAGCACATCCAAACGTCCTGTTCCAGAAAAGGAAGTATGGACTGCAATGTGACCATTCGGAACTTGCAACGGCAAACTGACTTATTCAATCTGCTGAGATCCAAGATTGGTTTCCAATCCCATTTTCCTTGGAACCAAAAAGAACTTTGAGTAAGTTCCGAATCCTCTCTGATCTTGGGGGACCTCCTGGATGACTCTTTTTTTCTTGCAGTCTTTGAATTTGAATGACTGCCTGATCCCTTTGACTGGGTGGAACATCTGGGATCCTTTTGTTGGAATGGGGTTATTCAGAAAATGGAATTTGGTAACTCCTAGATATTATCCTCTGCACTGTCATATGGTAAGTTATGTTTTGACAAGCTCTCCAGTGCAGGCATATTCGACCCCCGATTGCCTCCAGAGGTGGACAATTGGGCCTCCTTTCAGGAGCGATGAAAGGGCTTCCCGAAGAAAGACTCCTGGGACCCTTGGTTCTGCGGACCTCCTCTGCCATGAGGGCGGCATCTTCCATTATTGCTTCCCCCTCTGCTTCTGGGGGAAACTCTCCATGTGTGTCTTGGAAGTACCCCTGAGACTTATTAAAACACATTTTTCTGCTGCCTCTCTGACCTTTAAGATAAGGTCTCTGAGAAGCCAAAAAATGTATGGCCACAGCAGAAAGGGTCTTACCTTCCTTCTCACACCTGGATAGCATATCTTTGACTTTGGGACCAAAAAGAGAAGTGCAGTCAAATGGAATGTTGGCAAACGAAGGCTTAAGGGGTTCTGCAAAATCGCAAAGGTGCATCCAGGTATTCCTCCTCACAGAGATGCCAGAATCCACCTCTCTGCCAGTTCCTTCAGCTGCATGTGCAATGAGCCTCATGGAAGAGTCAGCTAAAGAAGATAGGGTGGCTAAATGGGAAGCCACTTTCTCTTTAGCTCCCTCAGCTACTGATCCTTCAAGAGTATCTGAAAGCTCCTTGATCAGATCCCTTTGTAATATGGTGAAATGTGAAAGGTAATTCAACGACTGCAAGGCAAAGGTCACTAAAGAGAACACTCGCATCCTAAATCTATCCATCATCCTAGAATCCTTATTAGGAGAGTAGATAGTTGAACTCTCCTCGGACAGTTCCTTCTTTGCCGCTGCCGCCACGACCATGGCATCCACTGCAACCCCTTTCATCCAGAAGGCCTTGTCAGACACAGCGTTTATAATTTTATCTGGTCTCCTGGGAACAGGCTCAATGGAATCTGAGATCTCCCACGCCTGCTGAGAGATCAAACCTATGAGCTTATCAGTGGGCAGGGTCACCCAGGTGGTGGACGGATGGGAATCAAAGGCTGCTATGTACACCTACTCCTTGGCTGAAGGATTACTGGACTGCCAGCCACCCCTCTTTCAGAATCTTCAGAATCTCCCCAACGGAAACAGCCTCAGGGGGTGACCATGGATATCCTTCTCCCTCATCCAGGTTAGTGTCTTCCATGGCTGATTCCTCCGTGTAGTCCAAATGCTTCCTCTTGTAAAGTCTCTTCCTAGGACCTCCTCAGTGGGGTAGTCTGGGGCAGTATTGGAAGAGTCAGGGGCACCCGGATGGGTATCCTGGCACCTAAGGTCCCAATGTCCCTGTAGAACATCATGGTAAGAAGAGGAATGCAGGGTATCTTTATGGGATTGTGGATCTGAGGGGGCAGGTGTCCTTTTACATGCAGTGGCAGCTATAGCCTTCTCTAAAGCTCCGAAGGCTGACCACTCCTGAATGGACGAGGACTCCATCTCTGACAAGCCATGCTTTTAGGATGGGGTCCTCTTCAGATCAGAAGACTGTTCGCCAGGGGTTGAAGCCTGAGCTGAGCTCACCTTCGTTGAAGCCCTGAAGCACACTGACTGTTCCAAAGACCTGGAAGTCGAGCACACTCGAGGTTTGTGGGGCTCACTATGGCTCTGGAAACTCTCTGGTCTCGAAAATGCAGAACAGCTCTGAGCAAAGGTCTGATCCAAAGAAGAGGATATCTTCGGATCAGAGCTGAAAAGCGCCAGGTGTATCAGATCTGATAACTCCAAAGCTTGCCCTGAATTTGGAGGAGGAGGAGGAAGAGGGGGGAGAGTGCCATTTAGACAGACCTGGCACTGTAAGGGTCGAGGTTGAAAGGGATAAAGTGATGCTCTGCACCCACAAAATTTTCTGCACCATCCGTTCCACATTTTCTTCAGTAAGGCTCCTGGTCGAATGGGAAAAAGAGGCAGATGGGGACCTTGGTCTGAATAAGAAGGGAGATGGTACCCTCAATGGAATCGTATCAAAGGTCAGGGAGTACTGTGTCCTCACTAGTGTCAAAATAGGTTTAAAAGGGTTAGTTGTCACATCTGACATCAACAGATCCAATCTATCCTTACTAAACAGAATCAGAGCTGAAGAAGTCAGACCCAATGCAGCAGAGATCAGTGCCGAAGGCTCTGATCGGATCACAGTCTCCACAGGCTTGGGTGATTTTGACATTTTTGCTCTTGGCTCCAAAGAATCCATTGGCGCTGTAGAGGGTCTTTTCTTTCCTCTATCAGAGGATTTACAAGAAAGTGATGAAGCATGGCTCGAATGAGCTGATTTAGTTTTCTTGGACGAACCAGATTTATCTTTACTGCCAGAAATAGTCTCCCCAAAAGCTGAAGTCAGCATGCCCCTCAAGATGAGCTTATTTTTTCTTTCAACCAAAGCTCGATGGTTGAAAGAATGGCAAATCACACAGTCCTCTTCTAAGTGAAGGGGCCCAAGACAATAGACGCACAGGGAGTGTGAGTCACTAAAAGGGATCTTGTGCCTGCACTTTGTGCATTTTTTAAAACCAGCAGGTTCCTCTTGCTTATCCGCCATAACACCCGAAAAAAACAGGCTGAGAATCCACTCACACAGATACACACACACACACACACACACACACACACACACACACACACACACACACACACTAAGATAAAAGGACAGTGTAAGTAACCTAAATAAAATCTGTTACTGTAAAGGATATAGATTCTTAATGATAAGGGAGAGATAGGAAAGACTAACTACACTAAAAATAAAGAGAAAAAATAGACTATAGAGGAAAAAATTTCAAAATAATACGACCTGATAACGAAGAACTAGCTGATCAGACCATGTCTTCGCAAAGTGGCAAACGAGATCTGGGGTAATGGGGAGAGATGCATTGTGGGTAACGGGAGCTATCCAAGAGCTTTTTGGTTGCCATGAGCTTGGTAATGGCTGAGTCAGATTTGATGGATCGGATCCAGACTGATATGTGAGGATTAGATGAAAAATTTACAATATCAGATACTATGTTAGTATCAGTGCAAATAATCTTGTTTCTGACAAAACTTTCACCCACTCTTCCTAAGGTACCTATATATGCTTCGGAAAGTTATCGCTGGAGCATTATATTATGTAGGTGACAAATGTTCACTAATATTTTTAGTCCTATATCAAAATTACATCTGCTGACCAACCATACCTCTCAACTTTTACCTTTACTGTTAGAGAAGAAATAAAAAATTATGGAAAATGCCTCACATTATGGATACATTTTAAATGCTGATATTAACTTAGAACTTCTCAAAATAATGTTTAATTTTAGGTGGGGAGGAGCAAAAGTATGAAAAGCAATTCATGGCATCCCTCCAAAAACAGGATAGTCCAGTGGTATGTCACCAACTAAATTAGCAACATCTTTGGTGGAATACAATCCTTCTTTATAATGCACTTTTATATGCTGTGTTGCAGAGTTGTAAATGCCAAAATATAAGGGGTTTACTAAACACTGTATTTCCATTTTTTTTGGCCATAGCAGTTTGAATCTATTTATCTTTGACTAACAAAGGGTACACCCACCCCATTTTATATAATACATATATATATATATATATATATATATATATATACATACATATATATATATTTATATATATATATATATATATATATATATATATATATATATATATATATATATAGGTTTACCTTTACAACAGTGAAACAGTGGTGCGATTGCTCATATTCAATGTTTGAAAATCAGCAAATTGAAAAGCAGATTCACTGATATTTGAACATTAATGTCGAAAAGAAAATTTACTGAAGTGTAAAGCAGAGGGGCCAGCCCCCTGCACCCCCCACACCCCCCTACTTTAATATTCTAACTCCGAGATCGCACTACAGTGGGGAAAGGGACCATTTTCTGATCCCCACTATAGTGCAATCTGCCTCAAAATTACGAATCTCCAATGAGCGAATGTCACTGTGCATTTGCTCATTGCACATTCAAACCTTTTTCCATTCTGCGTTTGCAAACTTTGCAAACGTCCTTTCGGACGACTGCTATTCACCCTTGTGCAAAACGCACACATAAAGGTAAACCTATATATATATATATATATATATATATATATATGTGTGTGTGTGTGTGTGTGTGTATCTTTTTATGGATATCTTCACTTGCTCACATAATCTATATTGTACCCTTTTATCAGAGATCTCCTGATGAGTTAAGAAAACTCCGTACCCAATTCATCAAGTAAGGAGGGATTCTTCACCACCCAAAAAAAATGAACTGTAGGCATGTTCCTAACCACTACAGTGAATGTCCACTGTTTAATATTAATAAATTATTGCTTGTAATATGCTTACAGTGTAGTTTTGACTGAAAGCAAAGAAAGAGATTTATTAATTAAATATCTGTACAACCGTTAAAGGTATACATCACTGCTGTACAGTAATTAATAATCAAACCATTCAGCATAAAGAGTCTTCTGTATCAGGAAGCAATTATCAATATAATGTCAAAAAAGTTTGTTTTTAAAAGCATCAGACAAACAAAAACATTCCCCTAAGATAAACACAAGCATGTGGTATGGCCATCTCTATTATTTTATTTACTTCTTTTTTTACTGGTTTAATCCCACTAGGTATAGTCTATTATTACAGAAGCAGTGAGATGGCATTCATAGTGACTTAAGGCAATTTATCTAGTACACTGGGGAAATTCCCAGCTCTTGTATTCTGAGTAAGGGTGAGTTCCAGGATGGAAAACAGACTGCAAATAGGGCTGGACGTTGGAGCCATTTCTAAAACTGTTGTCAGTGAGGTGAAAATTGCAATGTTAAGTGGCACTGGTTAAGGAAATGCTTTTGAGGAAAAGATAATCAACAAAACAGTAAGCATGAAGGACTGGAGAGGAGCAATGTAATGTTAGGATTTACAATAGCATTTATAATCAACTCAGGATATTGTTGTCTCTCCAGGTGTATTGGAACAGCAGGAATCGGGCATGGAACTAGACAGTAAGTTCCATGTAAGTGCGAGGAGAGCCGGGCAGATCTATATCTACTAATAAATACATATAGAGGAAGCACTGGGGTAAGTAGCAAGTGAGCATGAATAGCTTGTCCACAAAGCATATGCTTCAGCTGCTTCTACATGACTTAAAACAGGAGAGAGGGCACTAAGACAGACAGCAACACTTCACAGAAGATATACACTAATATCAATTTCTTGTAAAACTGAGACATATCGTAGGTAGGACAGATATATAGTATGTGATCATTTGATACAGCTGTTAGGTTTTGCTGCATTACAGCACAGATTTATTCATTTAGGGACAAAACTGTTGTGCATGTCTTTTTGGAGAGTGGAAAGAGCACACATTCGTAAAGTGTACTCTGTTGAAATGAATTTAGGTATAGCTTCTGATGCAGTTTAGAAGAGATACAATAGTTAAAAGGAATATACAATTTGTCTAGAAAGCAGAGATGATGTTGTTTATGAAATTAAAAGATTAAAAGTTTAAAGGGGATATGGAATAGAAAAAAGTCTAGACTGACATAAAAATTGTAAATAACCAAATTGTGCATACTGAGAATGTGGTTAATGCCTTCGGCTGTAGAGGGGTAAATGGGTATTTAAAACAGCCAAAGAAGTTATTATTGTGGAAATACTAATCATCTTATTCAATACTGTGATAAAAGAAGATGTGATTAATATAAAGAAAGGGGTTACTCTAAACAAAATTGCAAAATTATATGTACTAAATGTTGCAGTGCTGCTCACTTTTGGTCTGACTGTAACAGGATGAACTAGATCTTGCAGAAGGCAACATGACAAAAAGTATTTGTGTGGAAAAATACAGCACAAGATCTGACAGAATAAAAGTATCTAAATCAGATAAAGCAACACACACTGAGTGATGAAACTATGCTGGGCATAAATACTCAAGGGGATGAGTTATGTTGAAGAAAAGGACATGAAGAAGGGCACAGGGTGGGTTTACTGCAGTAAGTATGGTGTGTTACACCTTTTGAAAACACCAGTAATGCATCTGAAAATTATATGGAAGAAAGTGTAAAATAAGACTGCATATTGCTAAAAAAGTAATTACATGAAAATGGACTTGAAAATAATTTTAAAAAAGATGTAAAGGGATAAGATAGATAACCTTAACTTATGTTCAGTAACTGATTATTTGCACTATAATGGTGGAAAAAAATAAGTTATGACTTACCATAACATTCCATCTGTGTTATCTTCATTCATTCATCACTGATGGGGTTTGGTTCGAAGCCCTAGGAATCGAGTCGGCCTTTTTACCAAGCTTGCTCCAGCCAAAAAAAACTCTTGGGCTAAGTCTCTACCCAGAATGCCCTTCTTCCTGTTACCTCAAATCTAGATCGCTACAGAAAGGGAAGTAAAGCCGAGGCCACTTCTGCGCAAATACCCTAGGACACCACTTAGACCCAAAGCACCCCCCAGTAGCCTTAGGAGGGGGTAGGAGGGTGGGAAGTGATGAATGAAAGAAGATAAACACAGATGGAACGTTATGGTAAGACATAACTTCTTTATCTGACGTTGTTAATCTTCTTTGCATTCATCACTGATGGGACAGAATCCCAAGCTACCTTGAGGTCCATGGGCAGCCTTAAAGGAAGAACATTCCTTAGTACCACTGAGCCAAAGGCAGCTCTCCCTCTGGAGACCAAGTCCAATTTGTAATGATTGATAAAGGTATTAGGTTTAGCCCAAGCAGGTGCTGCGCAGATGGAAGCCCTGGAATGGAAAGCTACAGATGCTGCCATAGATCTAGTGGAGTGAGCTTTAACTTTTGGCATAGATTCATTACTGAGGGAATAGATTTAACATATGCAGTCCCTTAGCCATTTTTGATAATGTAACCTTGGAAACAGCCTCTCCCATTCTGGGCCCAGAAAAGGAGATGAAAAGCTGTTCAGATTTATGGATATGTTTGATCCTGTCTATGTAAAATCTTAATTGTCTATGTACATCTAAGGAGTGAAGGCAGTACTCTCCTCTACTGGCAAAATTCGGAAACACTGGCAGATCTTGCCACCCCCATAGTGCCTTTTTTAGGCAAGGCTCAAAAGACAAACCCACCTCCATAGGTATCACAAGGGATACGAAACTAAGACTAATGCTACTCAACGCCAGAAGTCTAAACCTCAAGATGCACGCACTCAAAACTCTCCTTAGCATGGAGAACATTGATATCTGTGCAGTAACAGAAACCTGGTTCAAGGCTCCCGACAGCACCCCAGCACTACCAGGTTATACCTCATACCATGCTTTTCGGCCCCAAAACTTGGACCGAACCACAAAAGGAGGGGGAGTATCAATATTCGTCAAAGATACCCACACCTCCAGGCTGGTGGCACAGCACGAAGCATCAGAGACTATCCATGTGCAACTAACAGTGGGTAAAACTGCCTTCCAGTTTATAGCCTGCTACAGACCACCCTCCTAAACCCAGGAACCCCACTCGGCCTTCCTGAGAACACTGAAAAATAAGAAGGTCTCTCCAAACACCATTATATTGGGCGACTTCAACTACCCAAACATAGACTGGAAGCATTACTCTAGCTCCAACACCCTAGCCCAAAGGTTCCTAGAATTTATAAACTCAGATGCTATGGAACAACTTGTTACCACTCCCACAAGAGGGGAAAACATACTGGACCTGATCATCACCAACATGGGGGCTCTATGCTCCAGACCAGAAGTGTATCCCTCACTGGTAAGATCAGACCATAGACTAACCTCACTGGATATTCACATCCCGACCCCATCCCCTGCCCAGAAAACCACAGTGAAAAACGTTTCTAAAGCAAATTTCACACTCCTCAAAACCGAGGTGGAATCCGTCAAAGCCCCCGGGCGTGTGGAAAATACGGCCCAGACCGCAGAATCCTTTATAAACGCATTCTATGAACACCTTCAGGAATGCATGGATCATGCAATCCCAAATAAAACCAAGACCCAATCCTCCAAAGGCAGGCGTCCTGTCTGGTGGAACCCAGCCATAAACAAACTGTACAATAGAAGGAGGAAGCTACTACATGATAGAGCAAAATCCCAAAAAGGGAAGGCATCTCTGATCAGTATTAGCAAAAAACTACAGGCACTCATAAAATCGTCTAAGGCCAGCTTTGAGAGAAAAGTTGCACAGGACACTAAGGATAATCATAAGGCTTTCTTTACTTATGTTAGGAACCTGGGTGGGAATTCCCAGATATGCTCAGAATTAGTCCAAAATGACAAAAAATACACCGCACCCACAGACATTGCAAACATTCTAGCTGACAGGTTCAGCGCAAACCCCCCCCCCTCCCCACCAAAAGGGCAAATATCTATCCCAGCAGAGTGCTGCCCCCCTGACATCTCAGATGCTCAGGTAAGAGCCGCCCTCTCCAAAGCAAAAAACACAGCATCAATGGGACCAGACGGTGTCCCGGGCTGCGTCCTACATGAACTCCAAAAAGAGCTAAACCCAAACATAAAACTACTGTTCAATCTCAGCCTTACTACAGGATATGTACCCAAAGAGTGGCGTACAGCAACAGTGGTCCCTCTCCACAAAGGTGGTGCCTCAACGGATCCTGGAAACTATCTCCCCATAAGCCTGACTAGCTTGGTCTGCAAAGCTATGGAAAGGATAATCATGGACCTCATAAATAAAGACATTGGGGACCTACAGACACTGGATCCTACCCAGTTCGGCTTTGTTAAGGGCAGATCCTGCCTCTTAAACCTGGTTGATTTCTTTGAAACAGTCACCAAGGCCATTGACGAGGGGAAGGTGGTCCACACAGCCTACCTGGACCTCGCAAAAGCCTTCGATACAATACCCCACTCGGGCATTATAGATAAGCTCACCAGCTTAAATATAATCCCCTATGTCACTAGATGGGTTGCAAACTGGCTCAAGGACAGAACCCACATGGTTAGAATTGCTGGAGCCATGTCAGACTCCAAACCGGTTACAAGTGGCGTCCCACAAGGCTCAGTCCTGGGACCTCTCTTGTTCGGTATATATTTCTCGGAGGTAAAGGCCAACATGGAAGGACTGTGGCTGACCAAGTTCGCAGATGACTGCAAACTAGGTGCCATAATCGACTCTCCAGCCGACACAAGCATCCTACAAAAGGGCCTCATAGAAATAGACAACTGGTGCCAGAGTCGTGGCCTCAAGCTAAACGCCTAAAAGTGTATAGTCATCCCCTTTGGCAAAAACAAAGTGCCCACAAATTACCACATAGGTGGTAATCCATTAAGTACGGAAGAAGTAATTAGGGACCTGGGGACCCAAGTTGATAGCAATCTCTCATTTGAAAACCACGTGGCCAAAGTGGTTAGAAAAACATTTTATATAGCCCACCTAATCATGAAGGGATTCGCATCTAGATCAGGGGAGATCATCGTGCCTCTTTACTCATCCCTCATCAGGCCCATAATTGAGTACAATGCCCCTTTTGGGATGTACCTTACCAGACACCTGTAGCAACTGGAAAGACCCCAAAAGTACCTCACCAAGAGGATCAAAGGGCTCAAACAGATGCCATATGCTGCCCGGTTAAAGAAACTCCAGCTCTACTCAGTGGCATACCACCTGCTCAGAGGCGATTTGTGCCTGATGTATAAAGCCATGTCCAACCCGGAATTAACGGACATGCTGCACCTCAGAAAATCCAAATCCCATCGAGCTACGCGCTTGAGACACTTGAACCTCAGCACTGAAATAAATAGGACATGCTGGAGGGACAGATTCATAACCCAGAGGCTCCCTTCACTCTGGAATAAAATCCCAGTCCAGGTTAGGCAGAGTCCCTCATTGACTCTCTTCAAGAGGAATCTTGATGAGTGGATGGGAGATCGTAGGTTTACCCCGGGTATCACTTCTCTGTCACTGTTAGACAGAGGCACAGTATACTAACCTCGAAAAAGGGCATAGCAAAATCCATTTAAAATGGGTGGCGAAAGCCAAACACACTCTGGCTAGGCTTATAAATGCCCTAGGGCAGATAGCCTAGTATGAACCTATGAACCTAAGATCAATGGTCTGGTTTATGGAGAATTCAGAAACAACTTTGGGAAGGAAGGATGGATTCGTCCGAAGTGATACTCTGAATTATGAAAGACCAGATAGGGCCTCTTGATACACAATGCCTGCAGCTCCGAGACCCTTCTGGCAGAAGGACAAGGATTTCCAAGACAAAAACTTTAGGTCACACTTCTTTGCAGGTTCAAAAGGTTTTTGAGTCAAAGACTGAAGGACTAAAGTGAGGTTCCATGGTTCCACAGGCTGTCTGACAGGAGGCCTGATATGAGAGGTCCCCTTGAGGAAGGCCTTGCAAAGGCGTAAAGAGATAAAAGGCATGCCATCTATACCATTGTGGAAATTAGAAATTGCCGCTAGATGAACTCATACTGTAGAGACAGAGGCTCCGTTATCAAAAACACTTAGCCAGGTACTGAAGCACTGCAGTCACTGGAGCCAAATATGGGTCTAGCACGTTATCCTTGGACCAGATGGAGAACCTTTTCCATTTATCCTGATCTAGCCTTCTGGTGGACAGTTTATGAGAGGCCAGAATTATGTCTTGAACAGGCGAGGAAAGATTAGCTTGCCTGGAGACTAATGAAAGTGGAGAAACCAAGCTGTCAGCTTGAAACTGGACAGATTTGGGTGACTCAACCCTTGGGAGTGAGTAATCAGATCTGGCAGAGGGTCCAGAATCCATGGCGGGAATACTAGGTGAGGCCGAAGGAAGAGGAACCAAACTTGTCGAGGCCATAATGGAGCTATGAGGATTAGCTTGCATCTCAACTGAAGAGCTTTCTTTAGAAATTGTGGAATCAGGGGGATGGGAGGATAAGCATAAAGAAGTCCCGTGGGCCAGTCGTGGATTAGAGCAGCCATTAGTGACTCCCCCTCCAGGGGAAGTAGGGCGAAATAGCTGCTGCACTTGTTGTTCGATGGAGAGGTGAAAAGGTCGCAGCAAGGCTGGCCCCAGTGGCTGAAGATTTCTGTCGCCACCTCGGGGTTGACAGACTACTCATGAGGCATGAGGATGCATCTGCTCAATTTGTCCGCAATCACACTGGAGCTCCCCAGGATATGCGTTGCTATCATTAAGCGGTTGGAAGCTATCGCCCACTGCCAAATTCTCATGGCTTCTCGACATAGGGGGTAGGACTTGGTTCCTCCTTGCTAGTTGATATATCAGACCACTGACATATTGTCTGACTGAATCGCAATTGTCCTGGAAGGGAAAGCCGAATGAAAGGCCTGCACACTAACAGCACAGCTCTCAGTTCCAGAATGTTGATATGCAGGTGGACCATGTGCCTTGGACTGTCTTTCCCTGGAAATGGCCCCCCCACCCAATCAGGAAAGCATCCATGGTCACAATGGCTCTGGGCTGAGGGGATTGAAATGGATGACTCCAAAGTTCTACGTCTGGCCTCATCCACCAAAGAAGGTCCTGTTTGCAGGAGTTGGTTATTCAAATCTGGTAACAGAGGGAGTGATAGTTTGGGAACCACTGACAAAATAGGAGCCATTGCAGGATCCGCATATGTAGCTTTGCTAGAGGTACTATCGGGATTGAAGCTGCCATAGAACCTAGGGCCTGAAGAACTTCCCTTGTTGAGACTTTTGTTTGAGAGTGTATCACTCGGAGTTGAAGTCTCATTCAGTGGAATCTGTGAATTGGGAGTGATACTAGACAGGAGTGAGTATTGAACACTGCTCCAATGAACTTTATTTGTTGTGTAGGAGTAAGGTTTGACTTCTCCCAATATATCGTTATTCCCAACAATTTTGCCAGAAAAAGAGTATAATGCAATGCTGTTATCAGAAGATGCTTGGTGGGGGCGGTGAGGAGCCAGTCATCCAGATATGGAAACACCCGGAATCCTTATAATCTCAAGTGAGCAGTTACCACTGCCATGCATTTTGTGAACACTCTGGGGGCTGTAGAGAGACCGAACGGCAGGACATGAAATTGATAATGACTGGCCCCTAGCTGGAAGCAAAGCAGGCTCCTGGAGCATTTGTCCATCTTGATGTGGTAATACTCATCCCAGAGATCTATCGAGCACATCCAATCGTCTTCTCTTAAAAAAGGGAAGAATGGATTGAACCATGACCATCCAGAATTTGGTTTGGGTGACAGACTTGTTTAAGCCACTGAGATCCAAAATGAGTCTCCAGTCCACTGTCTTTTTGGCACCAAAAAGAATCTTGAGTAAAATCCGGATCCACTCTGGTCTGGTGGGACTGGTTGGATGTCACTTTTTTGAGACAGCTTTATAATCTCTGAAGCTGCTTCTTCCCCTTGACTGGTTGGAATGTCGGGAAGTTTTCTTGGAAGGTCTGGCTGACAAGAAAGGTGAATGGTGTAACCTCTGGTGATGACACTCTGCACCCAACGATCGGTGGTAATGGATTGCCAGGCAGCTTGGTGCAGAGAGAAATTACCTCTGACTGCTTCCAGAGGTAAGCAATTGGGCTGCTCCTTAGGAGCACTGGTAAGGCTGTCCAGAGAAGAAATCCCTGGAGCCTTGGTTACGAGGACCCCCTCTGCCTCCATAGGGACATCTTCCGGAATTGTTACCCCCTCTGCCCCTGATGGTATTATTACCATGTGCAGCATGGAAAGGACCCTGAGATTTTTTGTGCCACATTTTCCACTCCTCTGATTCCAGGAGAAAGTATGTTGAAGATTGGAAAACTGTAGGCCTACGGCAGACAGGGTCTTTCCATCTTGCTCAAACCTGGCTAGAGTGTCCTTCACTTTGGAGCCAAAAAGGGACGAAGCTTCAATGGGAGCATTCAGAAAGGAAGACTTTGAAGAGGTCCACGAGGTCATAAATGTGCATCCAGGCATGACGCCTCATGACAATGCCTGGACCAGCTGCTCTAGCCACCCCTTTGGTCGCATGTGAAAGCAACCTCATGGACGAGTTGGATATCAATTCCAGGGTTGCGAGCTACAAGGGCAATTTGTCCCTGACCTCGTCAGACAGCTGTCCTGCGAGTGTCCCAGAGCGTTTGGGGATCAAGTCCCTCTGGAGCCTCATAAAATGTGCCAAATAGTTCAGGGACGGTATAGCAAAGGTCCCTGATGCAAAAACACTCTTTCCAAGTCTGTCCACTGCCCGAGACTCCCTGTTGGGTGGATGGACAGCGGGACTTTCCTCAGCCAAGTTCTTTTTTGTGGCCGCCGGCACCACCATAGCATCAACTGGTAACCCTTTGGACCAATGCGGGTTCTCCTCGGGAGGGGAAAGAATTTTGTCTGGTCTCCAAGGGATCGCCTCAATGGAATCAGCATTCTTCAAAGTGTGCTGCATGACGAGCTGGATGAGTTTGTCGGCAGGCAGGGTCACCCAAGAGTTAGAAGGCCAGGTGTGGAAACCCTGCAGGAACATGGACTCCTCAGACGAAGGGTTGGAGGGTTTTCAGTCACCTCTCTGCTTAAGAATTTCCAGGATGTCTCAGAAGGAGACATCAGGAGATGACCGCGGGGACCCTTCACCATCATCATAATCCATGTCTTCAGTTAAGGAATCCTCGGGTGAGTCCATGTGCTTCCTCTTGCATGTCCTCTTTGGAGGGGGCTCCTCAGTGGGGTTCTCTAAGGAGGACTCGGAAGAGCGGGTACCCTGAACAGGGGTGTCCTGCAGCTTTTCTGCCCGGTGTCCCATGGAGGTGGTCTGTGACAACTGTAGTTCAGGGGGTGAAAACTGGCGTTCAGACATCAAAGAAGTGCTGCCAGAAGCAAGAGCCCTCTCCATCGTGCAGAAGGCAGGCCCACCTGAAGAGGGATGGGAGCCTAGAACTGAGAAAGACAACCTCAGAACTGGCGTCACACCCTGCTCCGACGAACCTGCACCCACGGGTGGAGCCTCAAGTAGGATCAGTGCGGACGCAGCTATCGGCGCAGAGGATGGAACCGATGAGAAAGACAGCTCCGTGCCATGGGCCGAAGCACCCATCCCTCAATCCCCAGACTGAGGAAGGACCGGTTCCGCTGGAACCAAAGACCAAAAGGGCAAACTCGGAGCTGGAGTGAGATGCACTGTAGGTGCCGAGGTGATGGGTTCCAAGGATGCCAGAGCAGAAGGCTTCAGAACAGAAACTGTCGGAGGAGTGTAAGATGGAGTCCGTGGATAAGTCAACCCAAGTCCTGCAGGTGGATGGGTCTTAGAAAGTGCGGGTATCCCTCTGGCTAACAACAGCTGGTCCACAAGATGCACCACCTTGTGTTCAGACAGGCTCCTGATGGATCTAGTGGATACTCCGGACGGAGAGTCAGGACATTCAATGAAGGGGCTATACGCTTGGCCCAGAAATGGATCTACGGAAGGGGAGTATCGGGTCCGTGGTGCAAGGTCTGCCAGCACCGAAGTCTCAAGTTTCGAGATCAGGAGTAAAGGGGTCAAATCCAGTGAAGTCGGTACAATGCTCGGTGCCGAAGTGGCACTCGGAGCCGAAATGGTTGGTTCCAAAATGGTAACTAACGAAGTAGTCAAAGGTGTGCCCTGAGCGGAAGTGCCCACAGGTGCTGAAGTCGAAACAGGCGTAGTAAGGTCTACAATCTGTGCCGAAGGCAGGACCGGTGCCAAAACTGGAGCTAATATTGAAGGTTTCGAGATGCTCGGAGCCAAGGAAGATGGAACCGTAGAGGTATATTTATGCTCAGAAGACAACTTTTGGACCTTTGATTTCACAGGCTTGCCCTGATCACCCGATGGTGAGGAGGGAACAGAGTGGGACTCTTTTTGTCTTTAGTAAGAGGGTTTGAGACCTCCATCGCAGAAATGGCCACTGAAAAGGGAGACTTGAGTAACCCTTTCAGAATCAGTTTATTTTTGGGCTCATTAAGAGTGCGTTGACTGACACTCTGACAAATGTCACATGGCTGCTGCACCGAAAGGTGGTTTCCTCCCAAACAGTATACACAGGTATTAGGTAAGTTGCCATTAAATGAAGCACAATGCTTAAAACCTAAGTACCCTTCTTATCCGACATCTTGATAAAGAGACGCCACAGGCCAACAGTATAATCCAATTAGTCAAACACCATTCAGAGAAGTCACAGTTATAGCAATACAGTGATATGTAGAAAAGAAAGAAAACACCTTACTAAAAACCAAAGGTAATAGGTTAAACAGGAAAGACAATACCAACTATGGTATTGAAGGAATACCACAAGGGTAAGGGAGGAAATGCCGTACCAACAATGGTACTTGAAAGCTTACCAACGGTAACAATGAGTGCAGCAGCGAAGAAACAAGGTCAGACAGAAGAAAACACGCTAGAAATACTATTCGTTCAATAAAATACGAATATATCGAACATTTTCCACACAAATATCAAATAAAGTTCCACTTAGCTGAGAGCTCAGCTGAAATGCGGTTTTACGGCTAAGCAGCAAACGAGATCTGAGGTAACAGGGAGAAGGTCATTCTGGGTAGAGACTTAGCTTGAGAGTTTTTTGGGCTGGCGCGAGCTTGGTAAAAAGGCCGACTCGGTTCCCGGGGCTCAGAACCGAATCCCATCAGTGATGAATGGAAAGAAGATTAACAACATCAGATCAATGCATATAGAATGTGAGACTGTATTCAATTTCTCAAAAGGAAGAAAATGAAGTAGTAAGCAAAAAAAATAAAAACTTTGTGCATGAGGACCAGAAGAATGTTCTGGAATCATTATTCTCTAAAATAAGGAAAGGTCTGTAAATTAAAGAACTGATAATTGTTCAGCCTGGTTGTGGTATTTTTGCAGATACAGGAGACACAGTATACAGGACAGTGAGGTTTTATTTACCTACATTGCTAAGTGCATGGAAAGATTTTTTAGAAAAAAATTTAACCCCTATTTATGGAGAACATACTTAGAAATGGGGATTTTAATCTGAATTACAAATTAACAATGGTGAAAGTAAGCTTGGGTATAAAACAATGTAAAGAAATATGCAGAACTGGTGGACTAAAACAGTGAAAAATCTAAATTATACCAACAAAACAGGAATATAAAAGCAGATTTTTTTTTTATTTTCTGAAGTCTTAAAAAAGTGTATTTTGTAGAACAAGCAGTGCAGTATTCAGACCATACAGCAAACTGAATTTAAGGGAATACAAATGAAGTATTATTGCACGGAAGAGAATAAAAATTACACTTTTTAAACATGCCTAAAAGCTTTTAAATAGTGACAGAATTATGAAAGTATCATAAAGAAACATGTTTTGCAAAACTGACTGATGAATGATTTGGAAACAGAAGTATAAAAAAATATATGTAGTATGAAAAAATAATAGGGAAACAGGTATAAAATACAGAAGTTATGTACTTACCATAACACTGAGTCTTCATTATCCAAAGTCCATCCACTTTGAGCCATGGAATACTTTCATCAGGCAGATCTGGCCAGGAAACTAAAGTTGCTCTCAAATGCTCAAGCTCCTTCCCTTATCCCACAATGCATCTATCTTCCCTGAACTCCACAAATCAAATTTGCTACCTATATAGCTATAAAGAACAGAAAAAAATAAATGGAAGAATAGGAAGTGGTACCGGGGAATAGGCTTTAGATTGAATACACAAGGTCTGTCTGATTAGAATTATGAGAGTTTGGAAAAATATGGTAGATGGGCTGTTGACACGAATGGAATAGGGATAATGAATATCTAGCATTATGGTAAATATGTAACTTTCACATCTTACATTATCCATCCAATCTGGCTCATGGGCTATACATGCCTAGGTGGAATCAAGATATGATGGACCTGAGAACAGCAGCAGCAAAACATTGCCTTGATTAGAAACAATGTCCATCTTATTGTACTTTACAACTTGTGCAACTGTAGCCCATATTGCCACAGCACAAATATCATCAATGAAAGAGTTTTTGAACAATGATGCAGAAGTAGAGATAAACCTTTGAGTGTATCCTAGGTCTGGATAAAAAAAAGTATGTCATTTAATTGGTAAAGAAATGTAATACAGCTGAATAACCATCTGCACAAGGTAAGTTTGGACACATTCTCACCCAACTTTGAAGATGAATATGAGATAAAAAGCCAGTCATATTTCGCAGTTGTTTGAATATGGTGTAAATAAAAACAAAACGGTCTATGAACACCCAGAGTTAAAAAAAAAATATATGCACTTACCATGATGCTGGGTCCTTGTTGTCCCTCTCCATCAAGCTTAACAGTTGAATCTAGCATGCACAACTTTGCAAAACCCTATAGACTGGATCTCCTTTCCAGATCCAGAGCAGCCTCCGATTCCACCAAACTAAAAAGTAACCTGCCATTATGCCATCATCGGATCTCAGTTGGTGACTGTCTCATTTGTCAAAAAAGATGGAGGGGACAACATTAGATGTGAAAGTTATGTACTTAGCATAATGCTAAATCACATTTGTCCCTCTCTGCTCATCTTGGATGTAGTTTTTCTTAGTCTGGATATGCCTTGACACAGATAACCTAACTGCTGAAACAGATGGAGGGGACATCATATGATCAAGTTTTCTCTCTTGTTGAAATACGGAGTAAAAAGACTGGAAGATAAATGGTCTGTTATAGAGTGGATTTAGGTATAAAGAGGGGTTGATCCTTAGAGAAACTCTTTCTTTGTGAAAAAAAAAAATAGTGGTTTGAAGAAAAGAGCATGCAGCTCAAAAATAAGTCTGGCTGAGGTAATAGCTACTAGAAATAAGGTTTTCCACGAAATATATTTCAGATTAGCAGTAGATGCAGGTTCAGATGAAGAATGAGTTAGCACCTCTAGTACAAATATGAGACCCAGAGAAGTGTGGGATCCTTAACAGAAGGCCTCGTGAAGAACACTCTTTTGGGGAAGGCTCTGTGTCTTTTCTGACAGGCTAGTGTTTGTCACCTGAAATCATAGTAGAAATTAAAAACAGCTGATAACTGTATCTTAATAGTGGAATAACTGGAACCTGCATCAACAAGAGTGGATAAAAACTATAAAAATAGATGAGAATGGAGCAGAGAAAGGATCCAGCCTTGTTAATGTGTCCAAACTGAAAACCACTTCTATTTGCTCTTATGCAGTTTATGAGTTGTTGCTTTCTGTGAAGCAAAAAGAATCTGGATGACCATAGGAGGGCAGAATAGGTCCCTGGCAATTAGTTGGGTTGGAGAAGCGATGCAGTTAGTTTGAGGAGGGAATGTTTTAGAGAGACTTGCTGCATGGGTGGTATAGGAGGTCCAGTTTAGGATCTAGGAACCATGGCTTCTTTTGGAGGTAGGGACAAAGCACAGGGAGCCAAATCTGCCTGGGCCAAAAGACGGCTATAAAGATTATCCAGGTCTTGCACAGAAACACCTTTTTTAAAAATGTTGTCAAAGGCAAAAGGTGAAAACCGCAGAGAAGTATAGTTGGCTATTGATAGACCAGAGCACCCCTCAGTCTGTCCTTGTAGAAGGGTTAGGGCAAAATGCTGCATTTTGATGTTTTTTTTTTTTTTTTATAAACAAGAAACACCCTTCATTAAATTCTCATGTATGATATAGGTGATGTTACATTTATATAAATGAAAATAAACCATAGCGACACAATCTCAGTTACAAACATTATACATTCCAAACCGTGCAGACACAGCTGTAGCTGCAAACATTAGACATCACTTTTAACATATCCAGTCATCATTAGTCAGCCTTTACATAGCTCGTTCATATCCTGCCTTCTTTTAAACCTCGTTCCTCCTTTGCATGTATTGATACCACATTTCCCATTTTCCCTATGTAATTTGCTCTTACCCTTTTCTAAAGATCTCAGTTCCAGGTTGTTTTATCTCTGTTACTATTTTTGCTACTTCTAGTAAAGTTGGTTTAGATTTTGATTTCCATTTTCTAGTAATTGCATTTTTGGCAACCATCATAATTAGACTCAGCAAGGCCTTACTATATCTAGGTAATTCCGATTCTGTATCACAGCTGAAAAAATCATTTCCCTAGTTACTCCAATTTATTCACCCTGCATCTCCAACAGTGCAGTCTGCAGGGAATCTTTAAAGTTTGCCAACTCATTGCACTCATAGAAAATATGTTCCAAGTTACCACTTTCTTCCTCATTACACCTCCAATATTTGCTGTCTACTTGAGTAAAACTTCTATGAAGTCTTCTTGGGTTACAAAGATACCTATGTAAACACTTCCAGGCAAAGATCATAAATCTTCTAGATTTTGTTGTATATTTGAGAAACATGCATATATCCGCCAATTGTTTATTTGTGAATTGCTTATCTAATCTCTCTTCCCAATCCTTCCTAACATCCTCTGATTGATTCTTATACTTATCATGCTTTTCCTTTCTTAAAGGCAACTTCTGTTCTAGATTCTAATAAATACTCTACCAGTACTGGTCTTTCGTTTAGGAACCCCCTAATTCTTTCTTTTTGTCTATACTCTGAAATCAATCCTTGATATGGAAGGCAATCTCTAGCCTGCAGTTCAAATAAGTTCTAACCTCATGTCTGTGATGGACAGAGGTTGACAGCAAATAAATAAATTCCCAATTAACATACCCCCCATAACCCTGATTACCTTTCCCTCTCTAGTTATTTGTTTCCAATACCTAGGTTCATTTGCCAGTTTTCTCCAATGTATTCCCACCCCCTCTTGGCTATTGTCTGTAGCCCTAATTGCAGTCATCTCTATTGGCAGAATCTCCTTTCTCCATTCCAGCATTGGCTTAGTTCTTAGAAGACCTTCTGCTACTTTATGAATATAATATTTTGTATGACTATTGTTCTCCTTAAAGGTCTGCATTAAAAATCCCAGTTTTTCCCCATTACTTGAGCTTCTCCCCTGTTTCATCATCATCTCGTTCCACTTTGAATTATAGTTTTCTATACGAGCCTTAGCTGTGTTGCTCTGAAACACCCCTTCAACTTGGGTAATCTCAATCTGCCGTGTTCTATTAGAACACTAAGGCACTGTACGAGCACATCCACTCATGCATGAATCGTGCCATCCCAAATAGAACCAAAATGCTCTCATCCAAAAAAAGGAAGCCAATCTGGTGGTCCCCTGCCATAAACAAACTTTACAACAAAAGGAAGAAACTTTTGCAGAAAAGAGGAAAATCCCAGGATGCAAAAAACTCCCTTACTAGCCTCAGTAAGAAACTGAGATGCCTCATAAAATCCTCCAAAGCTAGTTACGAAAATAAAATTGCCAAAGATTCCAAAGACAACCACAAAGCATTCTATAACTATGTAAAGAATCTAAATGGCAATGCTCAGATCTGCTCTGAGCTAAAACAGAATGGCATTAAATATACTGATCCAAAGGATATTGCCAATATCCTGGCAGATCGATTCAGTGCCAACTTCACCCCCTCCACCCCTAAATGGCCAAACTCAATACCGGAAGACTGCCAAATTCGAGTAATAACGGCCACACAGGTACAAAACGCACTCTCTAAAGCCAAGAATAGAGCATCCATGGGACCAGATGACATCCCGCCTGTGTACTACATGAACTACAATATGAACTGGCACCTCACCTAAGTGTCATGTTTAATCATAGCCTCACCTCAGGTTTCGTGCCCACTGAGTGGCGCAGAGCTACAGTTATCCCAATCCACAAGGGGATCCACCTTGGATCCCGGAAACTACCATCCCATGAGTCTGACAAGCCTTATCTGCAAGGCCATGGAGCGTATTATCATGGAACTTATAAACAAAGACATTGGCAACCTTCAAACACTGGACCCCACCCAGTTTGGGTTTGTGAAGGGCCGATCTTGTCTCCTGAACCTGATTGACTTCTTTGAATCAGTCTCCAGAGCCATGGACAAGGGTAAGGTGGTCCACACAGCCTATCTAGACCTTGCCAAGGCCTTTGACACCATCCCCACTCTGGAATCATAGATAAACTTACTAAGTTGGGCATTAATCCCTATGTCACCCAATGGGTTGCTAAATGGCTTACTGATAGAACCCACACTGTAAAAGTAGCCGACTCCAAATCCAGCTCCAGACAAGTGACAAGTGGAGTACCTCAGGGTTCAGTCCTGGGGCGCTCTTGTTTGGCATCTACTTCTCTGAAGTACAGGTCAACACTAAGGGACTCTGGCTAACAAAGTTTGCAGATGACTGCAAACTGGGAGCCATTATTGAATCCCCAAATGATGTGGATACTCTACAAAGGGCCTTACAGAAACAGATGCTTGGTGCCAGAGCCATGGGCTCAAGCTCAATGCCAAGAAATGTATTGTTATCCCCTTTGGGAAAAAACATGTATCCATGAATTACCATATAGGTGGCAGTACACTAAACACAGAAAGTGTGATAAGAGACTTAGGGACACAGGTGGACAGTGGTCTCACCTTCGATAACCACATCGCCACAACAGTCAGGAAATCCTTCTATGTGGCACACCTCATCACGAAGGGCTTTTCATCCAGAAAAAAGGAGGTCATTGTCCCACTGTACTTATCCCTCATTAGACCCATTACAGAATACAACGCCCCATTTGGTATGTACCTCTCAAGACATCTGCAACAACTGGAAAGGCCTCAGAAATACCTCACTAAAAGAATCACAGGCCTAAAGCAGATCCACTATGCTGACTGCATTTAAAAACTCCAGCTATACTCTGTCGCATATCGTCTACTCAGAGGTGATCTCTGCTTAACATACAAGGCCATGTCAAACCCAGAGCTGTTGGACATGCTACACTTAAAGAAATCCCAATCCCTCAGAGCTACACGCTCCAGGGATCTAAACCTTGTCATCACAATAAACAAAACATGCTGGAGGGATAGGTTCCTGACCCAGAGACTCCCCAGACTCTGGAAGAGATTGCCCATACATGTCAAGCAGAGTGCCTCTTTGGACCTCTTCAAGAGGAACCTTGACGATTGGATGGGAGAAAGGAAATTCACCCCAGGGATCATGTCAGTCGCCCTGCTAGACAGGGGTCCAGGAAAGTAAATAATGTGGGAAGAAATAGCCAGGGAATTGTTATGGCTAGGCTTGTATAGGCCCTAGGGCTGATAGCCTAGTACCAACCTATGAACCTAAGAATAAGCTTATCCCACTTGACTCTTGCTTTCTTCTCCTCTCAGATAAAATCCTTTATCTCTTTATTAACTGCTATCCACAACTTCTTCTCTAAATACGCCTGACCAGTGTATAAGTCTAAAGGGAATAAAAATATTTTAACTGCTTGTATATTACTATCGATATCCACATAATAGAGCTTCCATTTTCTCAGTTTTTGTATTATCTTTTGTTCAGTCTCTTAGGTTCATAGGTTCATAGGTTCATAGGTTCATACTAGGCTATCTGCCCGAGGGCATTTACAAGCCTAGCCCATCGTTTTGTGGCTTACGCCACCCCTTTAGTATGGGGAACTATACCCATTATTTTGCTGTGCCTCTGTCGAGCAGTGACACTGAGGTAATCCCTGGGGTATATCTGCGATCTCCCATCCATTGGTCAAGATTTCTCTTGAACAAGGCCAGCGAGGTGCTCTGCCTCACATGTACCGGGATTCTGTTCCACAGCATAGGGAGTCTTTGGGTGATGAATCTATCCCTCCAGCACGTCCTATTAATAGCCGTGTCGAGGTTTAAGTCTCCGCCCTTGTGGCTCTGATGGATCTAGATTTTTTGAGGTGAAGCATATTCATCAAATCTGGGTTTGACATGGCCTTGTATGTTAGGCAAAGGTCACCTCTGAGCAGGTGTGCGACTGAATAGAGCTGGAGTTCTTTCAGTCGGGCAGCATAGGATAGATTTTGAGACCCTTTATCCTTTTGGTGAGGAACTTTTGTGGCCTCTCCAGCTGCTGCAAGTGTCGGGTCAGATACATTCCAAATGGGGCATTGTACTCAATCATTGGTCTGATGAGTGATGAGTAAAGGGAGACTATAACCTCCCTTGATCTAGATGAGAATCCCTTCATGATAAGGTGGGCAATGTAGAAGGTCTTCCTAACTACTTTAGCTACATGGGTGTCGAATGACAGACTACTATCAACCTGGGTCCCCAGGTCCCTGATAACTTCTTCTGTGCTCAGTGGATTGCCTCCTATTTGGTAGCTAGGGGTAACCTTGTTTTTCCCAAAGGGATGACTATGCATTTTTGGCATTTAACTTTAGGCCGTGGCTCTGGCACCAGTTATCCGTTTCTGTGAGACCCTTCTGAAGGATATCTGTGTCAGATGTGTTTTCTACTATGGCCAGTTTGCAGTCATCTGCAAACTTTGTCAGCCATAACCCTCCTGTGTTTGCTTGTACTTCAGAAAAGTAGATGCCAAACAAGAGTGGGCCCAGGACTGAGCCCTGTGGGACACCACTTGTGACAGGCTTTGAGTCTGACATGGCGCCAGCAACTCTGACCCTGTGGGTTCTGTCACTCAGCCAGTTTGCAACCCATCTTGTGATGTATGGGTTAACATTTAAGCTGATGAGTTTTTCAATGATACCCGAGTGGGGTATTGAAGGCCTTAGCCAGATCGAGGTAGGCTGTATGGACTGCCTTTCCTTCATCAATGGCTTTGGTGACTGTTTCGAAAAAGTCAACCAAGTTTAAAAGGCATGATCTGCCTTTGACAAAGCCAAACTGGGTTGGATCCAAAGTCTGCAAATTCCCAATGTCTTTATTTATGAGGTCCATTATGATCCTCTCCATGGCTTTGCAGATAAGGCTTGTCAAGCTAATGGGCGGGTAATTACCAGGGTCGGTGGAGGCACCGCCTTTGTGAAGTGGGACCACAGTTGCAGTGCGCCACTCCCTGGGTACGTATCCAGAGGTAAGACTTTGATTAAACAGCTGTCCTAGCTGTGGGTTTAATTCCTCATTGAGTTCATGGAGCACACAGCCGGGACACCATCAGGTCCCATGGATGCTGTGTTTTTGCTTTGGAGAGAGCAGTTCTCACTTGGGCGCTGGAGATGTTTGGGGGGCTGCAATCATTTGGTATAGATATCTCTCCTTTTGGGGGGGGGGTGAGAAGTTTGCACTGAACCTGTCAGCCAGTATGTTGGCAATGTCTGTAGGATCAGTAATCTTCACATCATTTTGAACTAGTTCTGAGCATATCTGGGAGTTTCCTCCTAGGTTTCTAACATAGCTAAAGAAGGCCTTATGATTGTCTTTTGAGTCTTTAGCTATTTTTCTCTCGAAATTTGCTTTGGATGATTTTATGAGAGCTCTTAGTTTTTTACTTATAGTGATCAAGGGTGTCTTACCTTCGCTGCCACACCAATATCATTTTAATCCATACTCCTAAGTACTTAATTTTATCATATCCTTATAAATATGAATATTGCTGAACCAATTCATATGTGGGTACATAATTTACCACCATTGCTTTTGTTTTAGCTTCATTAATTGTGTACCCCGAAAAGGTTTGAAACTGTCTCAATATGTTCTACAGCACTGTAATGGCCCTTTCTGGTTTTGTCAGGTATAAAATAATGTCATCTGCAAACAGAGCCAGCATTTATTGACTACCATACCAATTATATTCTTGAATTTCCATTATTTTCTTTGCCAAAGGTTCTAAATATAATGCAAATAACAAAGAGGACACTCCTGCCTGGTTCCTCTGTATGCTGCATTATGATGCTGATCAGAGAAATAAAAAGGCTGCAGCAAGGCTGGCTCCAGAGATGAAATATCATTTGTGTTACTGAAGGATTACCAGACCACTTGTGAAGCATCAAGACACTCCTGCTGAGCTTGTCTGCTAGAAAGTTGGACCATCCCAGAATATACATAGGTTTATACTAGGCTAATGACCATCAGGGTCTTTACAAGACTAGATGTGCAACCCAACTCAGTTTTGTCCCTGAGTTCCTTCGAAGCCTATATGGTGGGGTTTGTACTAAACAGGTACTAGGGGTTATGGGGGTGTATGTTAATTGGGAATTTATTTATTTACTGTCAACCTCTGTCCATCACAGACATATGGGTTAGAATAGGGGTGAATTTGCAATTTCCCATCCAATGATCAAGGTTTCATTTGAATAGGGACAAGGATGAACTCTGCTTCCTGTAAACGGGGATCTTATTCCACAGCACAGGGATCCTTTGAGACACATATTGGTCTCTCCAGCATATTCTATTTAAGTCACAGACAGAGTTCAGGTTCTTGGATCTAGTGTTTCTGGTGCTGTTTGTTTTGTAAATGTGCAAGAGATCCATCAGAGCTGGATATGAGGATGCCTTATATGCTAAGCATAGATCACCTCTCAGTAACCTGTAGTAGACTGAGTACAGAAATAGGGACTTAAGGTGAGCTGTGTAGGTCAAGGTATTCATACCCCGGATTCTGCTGGTGAGGAACCTGTAAGGCCATTCCAACTGTTGGAACTGCCTGGTTAGGTACATACCAAAGGGGGCACTGTAGTGAATGACTGGGTCTGATAAGGGCTGAGTAGAATGTATTATAACTTCCTTAGACCTGGATGCCTTACCCTTGCTTATGAATTGGGTGACATAGCATGATTTTCTTACTACCTTGGCTATGTGTTGGTCAAAGGCCAGATTACTGACTACATATGTTTCCAGACCCATAACTATCAGGTCAACTCTTATGGGTATATTATTGGTGAAGTAATTAACATGAGTGGGTGATTTTGCAAAGTGCAATATAATTAATATATTTGCATTGAGTTTTAATCTGTGGCTTTGTCACCATTCATTTTTTTGTGTTAGACCCTCTTTTAGGATGTTGCTGACATGGGGGAATCTATGACAGCTCACAATTTACAGTCATCTGTGATCTTGGCCAGCCAGAGGCCTTTGACCTTAGCCTTTCCTTCCAAGAAGTAGATGCCAAAAATGACAAACAGCAGTGGGCCCAACACAGAGCCCTGGGGTACTCTGCTGGTGGCCAGTGTCCTGGTGGAGGTGGTTTCACCGATCCTGACTTCTTCAGTCCTGTGAGCCAGCCAGAAATCCAATGAGTTATCTATGGATTTATGCTATGTTCTGAGAGTTCATCAACAGCACCTGATTGAGGTGTTGTACTGAATGCCTTGACTAGGTCAAGGTACGCAGTATGCACCTTTTTCCACTCATGCAAAGCTTTGGTGACCCTCTCAAAGAAGTCTTCCATATCGAGTGAGTAAGACCTTCCCTTAACAAAACCACACTGGAATGGGTTCAGTGTCTGTAGGTTGCCAATGTCCTTGTTGATTATTTATTTCCATGATAATTAATTTCCAAGGCTTTGCATATCAGACTTGTCAGACTGATGGGTCTGTAGTTCCTGGGTATGATTGATAGTCCACCCTTATGAAGAGGGATGGCCATTCTGGCCCTCCATTCAGCTGGCATGTAATCTGTTTGAGGCTGTAGTTGAAGACTGCCTCAAGTGTTCCTGCTAGGTCTTGTTTTAGGCTAATTAGGAGGCAACCAGGGATATTGTCAGGGCCCACTAAAGCAGTGTTTTTGGTCTTAGTGAGCACTACCAAGACCTGTTGACAGCTGGGGGGATATGCTAGAAGGGATTTCACAGGCGGTAGTGGAAGAAATTAAGGGTGAAGTTAGAGCTACATTTATCAGCCAGTAAATTTGTTATGTCAACCTGGTCAGTGAAGGTTGTGCCATTTACCTCCAGTTCTTCTCACTGCTGAGTGTCATCTTTAAAGTTACTGACATAGCTGAAGAAGGCCTTGAGATTGTCCTTAGCCTGGACGGCAATTCTGCCCTCAAAATTGGCCTTGCTGGACTTTATTAGATGTCTAAGCTTCTTGTTTAGTTGAATCAGACAGCTTTTGTCTCTATGAGAGTTGCTCTTTCTGATTCTGGTCATGACTTTTTTTTTCTTTTGTTATATACCCTGTTAAGGAAAGGATTCCACCAGTGAGGTTTGCTTTTGGTGTTAGATCTGGATTTACTTCTGGAAGGTATAGCAGCCTCAGTGTAGCTATTTACATAATTGTATAGGGTTTCTGTAAATAATTCTGCATAGATAGCTGTGTTCTCGGGTTTTGGGGGAGCTATGAATTTTGACAAATTGTTGCTTAACAGATGTAGTTTGCTTTAGAATAGCTCCTAACTGTTATGGGTTTAGTTGTGTTTTCCTATGGAAAGAGACAGCTTTCTGGTCTGACTTCACCAATGATGATATGATATGGGGGGGGGGGTGTAATGCTCTACCATGCTGGTGAGTACAAGGTCCGATTATGTTTGATCCTCTGGCTGGAGTGCGCACTATCTGATCCAAGGTGTATGTGTTGATAAAGTCCAGGAAACGTTGTGCCTGTGAGTTATAGTCAGTGTATGTTTCCCAGTCTATAGATGACTCTCCAATGAATAGAGTATTTGTATGTTTTTCAGTCTATAGAAGAATCCTCAATGAATAGGGTATTTGGTTGGATGATGAGCACCTCTACTAGGTCTAGGTAAGAGCTGTGAGCTACATGGGCCATACAGGGTGACCTGTAGCTGACCAGGACACAGTAAGGAACCTTGTCTATGGAGACTTGTATGTGGATAAACTCCAGGGCATCATCCTGTTTAAACAACCTGAAGTTGTATTGCTTGCTAACGTAGATTAAGACTCCTTCACATTTTGCCCCTGTCTATGCTGCTATTTGTCTAAGTGTGTGGAAGGCATTGTAGCCTCCCACCTCCGCAGTACTTTCTGCAGTTTTAAACTAAGTATCTGTGACAGCACAGATGTCTACATTCTCCAGAGTGAGGAGAGCTTGTAGGGTGTACAGTTTCTTGTTTAGGGTCTGAGCAATGAGGCAATTAACACCTTAAGGTTGCTGTGTTTTCTTTTTCTTTTTTTTGTTTGCTGTGTTTTCTTTTTCTTTTTTTTTTTGCTATGTTAATAGTTTTGTTATTCTGACATTGCCCAGAAACAGCTCTAAGGGAGTGGATAAAGTTTTAGCCAATACGCAAAAGCCCAGGGGGATTCTTGGCAAAACAATGTTGTCTTTTAGCCATGTTGATAGATACTGAATTTCCCTGGACTAACACCAGAAATTAAGCCAGCTATTAAAATCGATAATTTTCTGTTCATACTGTGGCATCATCCACGATGAAGGCAGAATGCTACTCATTGCAAGGCATGTACCTGTCTATGACACACATTCAGAGAGATCCATAATGTCTCTTTTTATATAGTCCATTGAGGTACGTCTCAGGTCATTTATATATATATATATATATATATATATATATATATATATATATATATATATGGACTATGATAGAATCATATTATTACTGTAATGCAGTGACATGAGTGTGTGCATGATACTGCAGATCCTTGCTCCAGATAGGCAACTGTTATCTTCTCCTTTTCCAGCCTGGTAACAGGGGCATCTGTGTGTCGTACAACAAAAAAAATGTTTGCTTGCCTTATGGGTTTTGTTCCTGGGAGATCATTGGGTGTAGGCTTGTGTGTGATGTTAGGTGCTGCTTTTAGTGTGTGCTTTAGTGGTTACTGAGGGTAGGTGTTGCCCTTCGATGGCTTAGGAGGTATGTGAAGTATGGACAGTTTCTTTTAAGCACCTCAGCATAAGAAGGTCTGAGTGAGTGAGTGAGTGAGTGAGTGAGTGAGTGAGTGAGTGAGTGAGTGAGTGAGTGAGTGAGTGAGTGAGTGTGTGTGTGTGTGTGTGTGCGTCTGTGGTCAGCAATATTTGTGAAGGATTAAGTGTGTGTGTTCTTGACAACCTTGTTTGTAAGCAAGATTTTTGCTTCCAAAGTAGTTATGTATGTACATGTCTTGCATATGGTGTTAGTTTCTTTAAGGATTAAGAGGTTGTTTGAGTACACATAAATAGAAGTTATGTCCTTACCATAACGTTCCATGTGGAGTGTTCATCTCGCCTTTGTTCTTACACATGGGTTCGGAGCCGATCCTCGGCTCCGTGTCGGCTGGTTGCAAGCTCTGCATCGAGAAGAAGCTCGAGACAATCTAATACCCACAATCCCCCTCTGCCTTTACCTCAGATCTAGTTTGCAAGCAAACCAGTCTCTAGAGAGAGCACACTCATGCTTACATCACATATGCACAGAACTAAGAGTCTATATATATATATAGACACATACACATATATATACATGCCAACTATGTACACAACAACTGCAAAGCAGAAGCAGAATGCCCCAGGCCAGGCACCAAAACTGAACGTTCTTCCTAAGGGCGGGAGGGTGGGAATGTAAGAACAAAGCGAGATGAACACTCCACATGGAACGTTATGGTAAGGACATAACTTCTATATGTGATAGTGTTCAATCTCGCCGCTTGTTCTTACACATGGGTAGCGCCCCTAGCTCCTTGTTCCTGAGGAACTCACGGAAGGACGTTCTTGAGCACAGTGGAACCAAAGGTTGCCCTGTCCCTAGAAACCTTGTCTACCTTATAATGAGAAATGAATGTATGTGGCTTAGACCAAGTAGCAGCCGCACAAATAGCTGCCTAGTGGTAGGCGGGCTGCATGAGCCAGGGATGTAGACACTGACCTTGTGGAATGTCCTTTGGGTTTGTGCAAAAGAGTTTGATTTGAAGAATCATAGACATAGATTATACAATCCGTTAACCACTTAGAAAGAGTTCTTTTGGTAACTGCTAATCCTTTCCTGTTATCAGCAAAGGCCACAAAAGTTGATCAGTTTTCCTGTGATCTTTTGTTCTATCCAAGTAAAATCTTAGCTGTCTGTGAACATCTAATTTGTGCAACATATACTCCATTTTGTTGGAGTGATTCTTGAAGAAGGTGGGTAATTCAATGGACTGATTAATATTGTTAATAGAACAAACTTTAGGGAGGAAGGATGAATTAGTTCGAAGAGAAACTCTGTCAGAGTGGAAGATCAGATAAGGGTGCTTGATGGAGAGAGCTTGAAGTTCAGATACTCGCCTAGCGGATGTAATGGCTACCAAAAAGAGAGTCTTCCAAGACAAAAATTTTAATGGGCAAGAGGAGGCTGGTTCAAAGGGGGGCAACATTAATTTAGATAACAACAAGTTCAGACTCCAAGGTGACGTAGGAGATCTAATTGGTGGTCATATATGAAAAACTCCTTTTAAAAAGGCTTTACAAAGTCTGTGGGCCATAACAGGAGCCCCACATTCTTCCACATGGAAATTAGAGATGGCAGCCAATTGAACTCTTAGTGTGGCAGGAGAAGCACCCTGATGGAACAAGTCCGTTAAAAACTCTAATATTTTATTCAAAGGAGCTATAAAAGGATCCACTTGCTGTGTATTCGCCCAGAATACAAATCGCTTCCATTTACTAGAATATGTTTTAGTAGTGGAAGCTTTATGAGAAGCCACCAATATATTCTGAACTGCCGTCGAAAGAAGATCAGACCTGGCTAAGTTGGGAATTGGAGCAGCCAAGCTGCTAGATGGAGGGACAAGAGCGCGGGATGGGGAGCCCCTGACGAGTGAGTCAATAGATCTGGCTCTGGGTCCAGGATCCAGGGTCCCCGAATGCAGTGTGTCTTCAGGAAGGGAAACCAAATTTGACGAGGCCAGAATGGGGCAATGAGGATTATTGTCCTGTGTAGGTTTCTGGCTTTCTGGAGAAACTTTGATATCAGGGGAAATGGAGGAAATGCGTACAGGAGTCCCGGGGGCCAATCGTGAATCAGTGCGTCCCTGGGGATTTCCCCTGGAGGAGGTAATAGGGCAAAGTAGCTCCTGCATTTGGCGTTCAATGGAGACGCAAACAGATCGCAGGAAGGCTGGCCCCACGTGCGAAAAATCTTTTTCGCCACTGACTGTTTTAGGGACCACTCGTGCGGTAACAGAATTGCTCTGCTCAGCCTGTCGGCTATGACGTTGGATGACCCCGGGATGTGCGTTGCTATTAGAAAGCGACCCGAGGACTCCGCCCATTGCCAGATTCTCATGGCCGCACTGCATAGCTGATAGGACTTGGTTCCCCCTTGCTTGTTTATGTACCAGACTACCGACATGTTGTCCATCTGAACTGCAATAGTTCCCAGAGGAAGAAGGGGAGCAAAGTGTTGCAACGCTAGAAACACTGCCCTCAACTCTAGAACATTGATGTGCAGATTGTACTCCAAATTGGTCCATTCGCCTTGGACTGTCTGTCCCTGAAAGATGCCCCCCCACCCTATCAGGGAAGCGTCCGTGGTCACCGTAACTGTAGGTGAGGGTAGCACAAATGGTCTCCCCTTGGAAAGGTTGCACGTTTGAAGCCACCAGTTTAGGTGTGTTTTGCATGTGTTCGTTATAAGAATCTCGTGTGTTAGAGGTAGTTGTTGGAACGACCATTGTGCAAACAGTAGCCATTGTAGGACTCTCATGTGCAGCCTTCCCAAGGGTATTGCAATAAGAGAAGCTGACATTAGTCCCAAAACCTTCAGTACCAGTTTTGCTGGGGATTTCCTGGACAAGAGAAGAAGACGTATGTGAGTCTGAAGTGAAAGTATCCTTTCTGGAGGGAGTCTTAGAATTAACTGTGTGTTTAATTCCGCTCCTATGAACGAGATACTCTGTGATGGCTGAAGTAAGGATTTTCCGAAGTTTACGGAAATTCCTAGGTGAACACACAGTTGAAGAGTATAGTCTCTGGCCTGTACTAGTTGACGCTGGGTGGTGGCAGAAAGGAGCCAGTCGTCCAGATACGGAAACACCTGGAATCCTTGGCGTCTCAAGTGAGACGCTACCACTGCCATGCATTTGGTGAAGACCCTGGGGGCTGAGGTCAGACCAAAGGGCAGGGCTCGAAATTGAAAGTGACTGGCCCCCAGCCGGAAGCGCAAATGATCTCTGGATGCCCTGGCCATTTTGATGTGGTAGTATGCATCCTTCAGATCTACTGAGCACATCCAGTCGTCCTTCTGTAAGAATGAAAGGATCGATTGAAGCGTGACCATTCGGAACTTTTCTTTCTTGACGAAGGTGTTGAGGTCGCTTAGGTCCAGAATGGGCCTCCAGTCCCCTGTTTTCTTTGGAACTAAAAAGAACCTTGAGTAAGTCCCGAATCCTTGCTGGTCCGCTGGGACTGGTTGGATGACTCTTTTTTTCTAGCAGCTTTGAAATTTCTATAGCTGCTGGCTCTCGCAGATGGGGCGGTACATCTGGGAGTCTTTTCTTTGGAATGGGATGGCATAGAAAGGGTATGTTGTAACCTCTGGTAACCACGCTTTTACCCACTTGTCTGTAGTTATGTTTTGCCAGGCCTGAGGGTATAAAGCTAAGTGACCCCGACTGCCTCCAGAGCAGGACAGTCGGGCCTCCTCTCAGGAGTGCTGGAAAGGTTTACCAGGAGTGTATCCCTGTCACCTTGATGCTGCGGACCCCTCTGCCGCCAGGGCGGCGTCTTCCACCTCTGCCCCTCCTCTGCCTCTAGAAGGGGCATCACCCTGTGTGCCTGGGAAAGATCCTTGCGGTTTTGAAACCACATTTTTCCACCACGCTGCCCTTTGGGGTACGGTCTGGTTGGGGTGGAAAACGGACTCCGACAGCAGACAGAGTCTTTCCCTCCTGTTCACACCGGGTAAGGGTCTCCTTTACTTTGGGGCCAAAGAGAGTGGCACCGTCAAATGGGGCATTAGTAAAGGAAGACTTGAAGGCTTCCAAATGAACATAAGCGCATCCAGGATTGTCTGCGAAGAGCAATCGCTGAAGCTGCTGCCCTACTCGAACCTTCGGCTGCGTAAGAAATCAGCCTCATGGACGAGATCACAATGGATGTAAGGGTATTAAGTTGCGCTGTCACTTTCTCTGAGACAGCAGCATCTGTAGTACCCTGGAGGGTATCTCCCAACTCTTTGACTAGATCCCTCTGTAGTCGTGTAAAATGGGTCAAATAGTTCAGGGATCGCATGGAAAAAGCCGCTGAACTAAAAATGCGCTTCCCGTACCTGTCCATAGTCCTAGAATCTTTATTAGGGGGATGGACAGATGAGGAAGATTCCGACATCTCCTTTTTCGTGGCCGCTGCCACCACCATAGCGTCCACTGGAACTCCTTTTGTTAAGTAGGTCTTGTCCTGAGGTGCAGTTATATACTTATTGGGTTTCCTTGGGACTGGTTCCACTGTGTCAGGAGCCTCCCACTCCCTTCGAGCAATAAGTTCCATTAATTCATCGAAGGGCGGAGTGACCCAGGAGGAAGAAGGGCGAGCACCAAATGCCTTCAGCAAAACTGACTCATCCTCAGAAGGGGGAAGGGAGTGCCAGTCACCTCTCTGTTTCAGGATCTCCAATATGTCCGAAAAAGAGACATCTTCTGAAGGTGACTTAGGGGACCCTTCTGACTCATCTAAGTCAGTATCGGATGTTAAGGATTCTTGTGGAGAATCCAAGTGTCTCCTCTTACACAATCTTTTCCTAGGGACTTCTTCGTGGGGGGCATCCGAAGAAGCCTCCGAGGAAGAGGGGGCACCCTCCAGGGGTGGCTGAGACACTGGTGCTCGACGCTTGGATGTGGCCGTGGGTGCAGAGGAGGATAACGGCCCTTTATAGGGAGGAGAGGTTGCTTCCACTGATGTGGTTGTCTGGGTAGACAACACCTTCCTCATTAGGTCGAACGCCCGGTCCCGAATCGAAGAATCTCCGGTTCAAGAAATGGGAAGAATCCCGAAACAGGCACCGAAGGCATCGACCCGAGGACGGAGCCGAATCGATCCGTGCGAGGCCCGAGGGAAGAGTCGGAACCGAACGCCGGTTCGACTCGGCCCCGGAACCAAGGACAGATCGTCGGCTCGAGACTCCGGTACCGGAACCGACGGAGTCGAGGTGAGAGGAACAGACCGAGAAAAGGACGGTTCTGGACCCGAGGGCTCCACAATCAGAAGATCAACCTCTTCCGGCTCCAAAGACTGGACAGGTCTCGGAGGAGGAATGGATGGAGACAATGGGAGGCCTTCAAGTTTCGACACCAACTGCGTGGAAACTGAAATAAGTTTGGACAGGGCCGAATGCTCCAATAACTTCTGCACCACACGATCCACATCGACATCGGAGAGTTTGGACGAAGAACGGGTCGAAGGAACCAAGACGGAGCCGACCTCAATAAAGTCGATGGAGGGAGCTCCATCACCGGTTCCAAGACTCGAGGCTCAGGAACCGACACCAGTTGAACACTCGGCCCCAAGTCTGTGGAACCGGTGATCTAACTTTACTCGAAGAGCTCGGAGCCGATGACTTGGGCTCCGACGCCTTCGATTCCTTCGAGGATTTGATGCCTGGTCAGAAGCATCCAGAGCCTCCTGAAAGGAAGGTTTTAATAATCCTCTGTCCATGAGTTTCCTGCGCCTATCTGTCATGACCCTCCCACTAAAAGAGTGACAGATTGAACAGTCCTCTTGTAAGTGGAGAGGGCCAAGGCAGTAGACACAGGAACTATGGTTGTCAGTCACTGACATTTTTTGGCCACACTGACAACGCTTAAAACCTGATTTCACTTTATCAGACATTTTACAAGTAAGATAAGAGTCAAGTCCAGTATAAGAGTCAAATCCGTGAAAAAAAGTCAAATCCAATTTAAATGTCAAGTCCGGTTGTCAAATTTAAGTAGGGTTGGTAGGCCCCGAAAAACTCTAACCAATTAATAAACTTAACGGTACCGAGAAATCAACCTACTCATACACACATACAGTCAGTATATCAAAAATTACTATTAGAACAAATTTTCCAATAAAATATAACAAATTAAGCTATATCTTATCTCAAGATGCTCGAGCTAGCTCCCAGCGATGCGAACGCAGCAGCGGCAAACTAGATCTGAGGTAAAGGCAGAGGGGGATTGTGGGTATTAGATTGTCTCGAGCTTCTTCTCGATGCAGAGCTTGCAACCGGCCGACATGGAGCCGAGGATCGGCTCCGAACCCATGTGTAAGAACAAACGGCGAGATTGAACACTATCACATCAATAGTTACATTGTCCCTGGATGCTCATATCTACCAAGCTGGCCACGGAGATTAGGAAATTGCAAATACATGTTGTCAGGACCTGTGTTAGGGGCGGGGTATTATGGGTTAGGGACTTGGTTTTACAGGGGTCACCTGAGTGGTGTCTAGGGTTACGGCTAGATGTTACATAGTGCTATTATCTGAAATTGGTGCTGTCTGATGTGCTAACTAGCTCCACACAAAGCCTTTCTGTGTTACAAATTAAAGTCCTAAGTACTAGATTTATAGGTTTGCTACTGTACAGGGTACTGCTAACCACCACTGTGCAGTAAATAGTTCAGCAAAAAATTGCTTAATTTATAGCAGACAAAAAAAAAAAAAGCTGAACTAACTTCCATACCCTTCAACCAGTAAATGACTATACTTTTAGCTCCCTGGTATGCATCCCGACTCAGAGAGATCAGGTAAACAGCTTCTGCCACAACATGGATAATCCTGGAACTTCATAATGTATAGGCACAGCAAAAGTAGCTCTCAAGTGCAGATAACACTAAACAACGTAGTCCATAATAAGCCCACCGGCTGATGAAACAATCTCATTTTAAGCCTCCTTGTGTGTTTCCCAAATTGGATTGATCAGGCTACTTCACTACTGCCATTGAAATGGCAGTCCCAGTCTATTTAATATAAAGACACACTTGGTTTGTCAAAAATGAAGAGGTACCAAATTGTTACAAGTAATTGTTCCTTTAAGCTCCCTTTTGTGTTTCCCAATTCGGACAAACCAGGCAACAGTTCTACTCCAACTAGAATTGCAGTCCCAGTCTACTTAATGTAAAAATACACTTTGGTTAGCCAAAAGTGAAAAGGTGTCCAAAACAAATGAAATAACTAGTTACAAAGTACAGTTGTGTACACCTACCATAAATGTAGATGTTCGAGTGTCTTCACTGTTGCAGTCATAACTGTGGGGTGATCCTGCCGGCAGGCAGCCCGAGGTCGGCCAGAATTCCAAAGTCTGGGTCCGGCGTCGGCTGTACCAGCAAGTACCCTGACGTCAGAACGCAGAGGTATAAAGCTGACAGCTGATGCCATCTTCTCCAGCCTTTCTTGCCCCAGATGTCAGAAGCCCCCAAAAAACAAACCAAAAGGTGTCTAAAAAGGAACACAAATACACTACAAAAGAAGTGGAAGAGAAGACAAGTAAAAATAAGAGGGAACTGGTGGGAGGGAAACACCGACTGCAACAGTGAAGACACTCGAACATCTACATTTATGGTAGGTGTACACAACTGTACTATGTTCTTCGTGTTTCACTGTTGCAGTCATAACTGTAGGGTAGAATCCCAAAGCTGTGAATGAGGGAGGAGGTTATGCAGAAGAAGGGGCAGCTAGAAGACCCTGCAAAACAGCAGAGGCAAAGCCTGCCCTAGACTTAGAATACAAAGGGAGATTATAGTGCTTAGAGAATGTATGCACTGAACTCCAAGTGGCAGCTTCCAAAATGTCCTTGGTAGGAACCCCTCTGAGAAAAGCTGCTGAAGTGGCAGCTGCTCTAGTAGAATGACTTCCAACAGTACCTGGAATCTGTTTCCCATAGTGAGAGTAACAAAACCTTATTCCATGAGCAATCCATTTGGAAATAGTTTGTTTAGAAATAGCCTTACCTAGAGAACTGGAGGCATAAGAGATAAGCAATTGATCAGATTTTCTGAAATCTTTAGTCTTGTCCAGGTAAAATCGTAGTTGCCTGTGTACGTGCAATGAATGTAAGATCCTTTCCCCTTTATTTTGAGGATTTGGAAAGAAGGTAGGAAGGTGAATAGTCTGATTTAGAGCCACTTTAGAAATCACCTTGGGCATAAAAGTAGGATTTGTCCTCAAGGAAACTCTGTCTTGGTGGAAGATAATGTATGGTTCCACAGCCATGAGAGCTTGCAACTCTGAAATCCTTCTGGCAGATGTCAATGCCAATAAGATAGCTGTCTTCCAGGATAAGAACTTGATATCCGAAGCCGCAGCAGGCTCAAAAGGAGGCAAAGTAAGTTTCTCCAAAACATAATTAAGATCCCAAGCAGGAACAGGAGGAGTTCTGGGAGGTCTTAAATTCTTAGCTCCTCTCAAAAATTGCCTCACCAGCTGGTGAGAAAAAAATGGGAGGATCAGTACTAAAATGAGCCGAGATAGCAGAAGCATGAATTTTGATGGAGGAAAAGGAAAGGCCTTTAAGCAGAAGGTCTGAGAGGTAAAGTAAAATGGAGGCAATATTAGGCAAAAGAGGATCAAAACCTCGATCCTGCATCCAAATACAAAATCTTTTCCATTTTGAAGCATAAGATTTTCTAGTGCTAGGCCGCCTAGCTTCTAAAAGAACATCCAAAACCTGTTTAGGAAGGGAAGGAATCAAAGGCCCTTGAAGAGCCAAGCTGCTAGGCAAAGAGTCTTGATTTGAGAGTGTTGCATCTGACCCTGATGCTGGGACAGAAGAGAAGGGATCAGAGGAAGAATCCAAGGAGGTTCCAAGAATAGGTGTTTTAAAGTTGGATACCAAAACTGCCAAGGCCAATTTGGAGCTATCAGAATGATAGTCTTGGGTTTGTCCTGTTTTATTTTCAGTAACACCCGAGGCAGAAGAGGAAGAGGAGGGAAGGCATATCCCGAAAGATTCCTCCAGCTGAATGACAGGGCATCCACTTTCCAAGCTGTTATGTGGAAGGACCTGGTGCAAAAGAGAGGCAACTGATGATTGAGATGGGATGCAAACAGATCTATCTGAGGACAGCCCCAAACTGCAGTTATTCTGCTGAATAAGTTGGGGTCCAACATCCATTTGTGAGGATCCAAAAGATTTCTGCTTAGGCTGTCTGCTAAGAGGTTCTGATTTCCTGGAATGAACTGAGCTTGAAGATGCAGATTCAGATTTAGAGCTGTGTCCCATAAATTCATGGCTAGCCTGCAAAGGGGGTAAGAGTGAGAGCCCCCTTGCTTGTTTATGTACCACATGACTGTGGTATTGTCTGTACGAATCAGAAGAGGTCCTGGTTTCAAAAGAGTCTGGAATGCTAGAAGAGCATTTTGGACTGCCAACATTTCCTTCAAGTTGATGTGCCAGAGTAGTTGCTTCTTTGTCCAAGAGCCCTGCTGGCCAATGTCTAGAAAATGAGCTCCCCAAGCATAATCCGAAGCGTCCGTGGTTATGATCTGAGAAGGTTGAGGCAGACGGAAGGGATTCCCTTTGTTCAAAGCACAAGCCCTAGACCACCAAAGGAGCTCCTTTTGGAGGCAGGGAATCAGTGGAATCATTGTGTCTAGACTGTGGTAATGCTGAGACCATACACTCTTTAGGTACCATTGAAGTTTTCTCATATGAAGCCTTGCATTTGGAATCAACAGGATGCAAGAAGCCATGTAGCCCAAAGCCTGCAGGAATTTCCTTGCAGTGAGCTGAGGTAAAGTTGCCAAGGTTTTGAAAATTGAGGCCAGCTGTAATTGTTTTTCTGGAGTGAGGAAGGCCCTTTGCAAGCTTGTGTTTAGAAGAGCTCCCAAAAAAAAACATTTGCTGAGAAGGGATCAAATGTGACTTTTTTGTGTTCACTGAAAATCCTAGTAGTAGGAGAAGACGTTGAACAAAATCCAGATGTTGAAGTAAAAGGTCTTTGCTGTCCGCCTGAATAAGGCAGTCGTCCAGATAGGGGTAAATTTGAATCCCCTGGAGTCTGCAATAAGCTACTACTGGAGCCAGACACTTGGTAAAGACTCTGGGCGCAGTAGATAAACCAAAGGGCAGTACAGAGAATTGAAAGTGCCTCGAACCTGCCTCGAATCTGAGGTATTTTCTGCGTTCCTGCCTGATGGGAATGTGTAAGTAGGCTTCCTTTAAGTCCAATGTCACCATACAAGCATCCTGGGAGAGCATTGGAAGAAGTTGTTGTAGAGTAAGCATTTTGAATTTTGGAATTTCCAGAAAGGTGTTTAATACTGAAAGGTCCAGAATAGGTCTCCATGAGTTTTGTTTTCTTGGGACCAGAAATAGTCTTGAGTAAAAACCTTTTCCCATCTGTGAAAGTGGAACAGGTTCTACGGCTCTCATGGCCAATAGAGCGTCCACTTGATTTAAGGCCTCTAACCATTGATGTTTTGGCAGATCCGGCCAACCAATAGACCTTGGCAGAGTGTGAAAGTGGAATTTGTAACCTCTTAAAATCACGTCCAAAACCCATTTGTCTTGGGTAATATGAGTCCAATTTTGGTAGAAAAGAGAAAGTTTTCCTCCGAGAGGGGCTTCCAGGCAAAGAGGACCTGTAGCCCAACAGAGAGAGTCATTGGGTCTGCTTCCTTTGAGATTGAGATCTGTCTTCTCCCCTTCTAGGGGATGAAGCAGTCCATTGTCTGGACCTGTAAGAGGCCTGAGCCTGAGACCGACCTCTGGACCGTCTATATCTTCCCCTTTGAGGCCTGTCAGACGTGGGAAAGGACCAATTTTTGGAGGGCCAATTTCTAGTAAATCTAGGAGGCTGAACTTGTAAGAAATCTTTAACAGTCTGCATAGATTTCGCCTTATCCTCCATCTTTTTAATAACCTCCTCAGCTTTAGAGCCAAACAGAACATCATGCTGAACAGGGGCATCTAACAATTTAGCCTTAACTTGCTCAGGCAAATTCTGCTCTCGAAGCCAAGCATGTCTCCTGATAACAGTACCAGAGGCTGCGGCCCTACAAGAAGCCTCCAAGGCATCAAAACCACAATGTAAACTATGTTTGCTAACTTGTTCAGTTGCATGCAATACATCCTGTAATTCCTTGTCCTCTGAACATGCAGGAAAGGTAGAAAGTTTTTGTTTTAAAACAGACAAAAGAAATTGCTGATACTTGAACATATGAAACTGGCAATTTAAAGCTCTAATAGAAAGAGTAGCAGAAGTATAGACCTTTTTGCCCCATCTGTCCAAGGCATGAGAATCCTTTTCAGAGGGAATAGGATTTTTAGCTGAAGCGGCCTTAGCAGCCTTGGAACCCTGAGAAATAGTTTCAGGATCTGCAGAAGGGTTCTTGAACAAAAATTGATGGGAATCAGGGACTCTATAAAATCTATCCGGCTTAGAAGGAGCAGGCGGATAAGAGTCAGGATTCAGGTTAGCTTCAGAGAAAGCATCATCCACAATATCAAGAACAGGAGGAATAGCCAAAGGTCTGTGTTGAGGGAGAAGGAGAAATTCCCTAAGTCTCTTCTTGGAAGCGGAATAATCCTGACCTTCCCAATGAAAATGCTCTCTCATCTCATGCAAGGTTTCCCCAAAAGAAAAATCTTCAGGGGGAGAAGCAGAGGGAATAGAGTCCTCTGCATCAGAATCCTCATAAGGAGCAAAAGAGTAATCCTGTTCAGAGGAAGAAATTGAAGACACAGAAGCCTGATCTGAGGAATCATAAGGAATATCCTGTCTAGGCCTTTTTTCAGGAGGGGGGTGAGAACCCCTAATCATAGTAAGCAAATCTTCAGCCATCCTTAATAATTGCTTTTGGGTCTTGGGAGCTGAATCCGAAGAAGCTTGAGAAGAAATCCTTGGCTTAACAGGAGTCTTTGACTTTGTCTTTGTAGTAATGGTGATATGAGAAGGCCTGAAAACCCCTTCAGAAGCCGGTACCTGCACAGCGGTTCCGGACCCATCTGAAGGAGCGATGTCCGAAGGTCCTGCAGCAGATAAAATACTGGGCCTAGTTGGCTCCCCATGGGAGTCCATATCGGCCATCGGTTCCGAAGTGGCTGACGACAGGGGCTGCAAAAACGCCTCACTGACGACCGCCGAACCCGAAGCTGGCTCCGGCTGCATAGAATCCTGTTTGGACCTCGGAGGCCTATCCTTGTCCTTGCGCTTTTTGTGAATTCCGGTTGTCGGTAAAGTATCCGACGACATCCTGTAATTGAACCGTCTACCGAAATAATTCAAGGCCCAATCGTACCTACACTTAATAGTACGCGAACTAAACCTGGCACAAAACCGACAGCAAGAAACATCGTGGTCAGGGCCTAAGCAAGGAAGACAGTAAGAGTGGAAATCTTTATGAGGTATTTGTTTTCCACACAATATACAATTATTAACTTTTTCTGACATCGGAGGAGCAAGAAAAAAGTTTCCCCAACGGGGTACTTAGCTTGAGAAGAGAAGAAGAAGTCTTCGGACCGACGACAAGCAAAGCATGTTGTCCGGGAATCCGCCAACCAACAACTTGCGAGCTGCTTTCCACCGCATGGCAAGAAAGACTGGAGAAGATGGCGTCGGCTGTCAGCTTTATACCTCTGCGTTCTGACGTCAGGGTACTTCCTGGTACAGCCGACGCCGGACCCAGACTTTGGAATTCTGGCCGACCTCAGGCTGCCTGCCGGCAGGATCACCCCACAGTTATGACTGCAACAGTGAAACACGAAGAACATCAAGTAATTCTTGCTTTAAGCCTCCTTGTGTGTTTTCCAATTTCAACAGAACAGGCTATCTTTCTACTCCAAAAAGAATTACAGCTCCAGTGTTCTTAATGTAAAAACACACTTCAGTTAGCCAAAAGTGAAAAGGTACCAAAAACAATTCTAACACATAAAAGGCTCTGTGAGGAACTCACCCATTGCCACACGCTCATGGCTTTTCAGTACAGGAGATATGACCTAGTTCCTTCCTGCTTGGTGATGTACCATATACTGACATGTCTGTGTGAATCAAAATCAACCCCTCTGGAAAGAAGTTCTGAAAGGCCTACAATGGTAGAAGGACCACCCTCATCTCCAGGATACTGATGTGAAGATTGGCCTTTAATTGGGCCAGCATGTTTTGGACTGTTCTTCCCTGAAAATGTCCCCCACCCCAGAGATGCTCATGGTCATTGTGGCTCTATCGGGAGAAAGAGAATGAATGGTTTGCTAGCTTGAACAGAAGAAGACTGAATCCACCAGTTCAGATGTTGTTTGCAGATGGAGAACAGCCAAATGATGCTAGCATCAAGAAGGTTTGACTTTTTGGTAATGGAATAAAAAAATGAAAATTATATACTTAGCATAATGTTAGATCCATGTTGACTGATTTTCATTTGGTTCAAACATTTGGGTTGTCGGATCCAATTGGATCTGACCTCAACACTGACTCTGAAGCTTCTTCAGATCCAGACTTCTTACTTATCTTCTACCCATAATTCTCTGGACTCCACCTCAGCTGCTCAGATCGAGTTTGCCCCCCTTTGTCAGAAACTGGATAATCCTGTAAAAGGATCCACCCAGATTAGATATTTCTAAGTTTTGAAGAAAATTGGTGAAGTCTCACATGACTGCGCACAGACATGGAAAAGGGGTCCACTCCACCATCTCAAAGCTATAGGTGACAATTTGGAAGGGGGCATGAGGGAAGGAGTTTGAACCAATCAAACATTCACAATATGGACATAATATTATTGTAAGTATATAAGTTTTGTATCTAATGCTGTCAATTTTTGTCTGTTTCAAACATATGGGACAGAATCCCAAGCAGTCAAACTGGGTGGTATCAAAGAAGGACATTCCTGAGTATGGTGAAACGAAAGGAGGAGCATGACCTGGATTGTACATCCAGTTTACAGTGAGACACAAATGTGTGTACCATGGACCAAGTGGCCACAGCACATAGGTCATCAATGGACAATCACCTATTGAAGGCTGCCGAGGTACAAATTGCCCTAGTTGAATGAGTCTTAGGTTTATATGGTAAGGGTAAATTCTTCTTATGACAGACAAAGAAAATACAATCTGACAACTATCTCAACAAAGTAACCTTTGTCACTGCGCTTCCAAACTTTGGTTTTGAAAATGAAATGAACAATTGATTGCCTCTTCTGAAATGTTTTGTTCTGTGGCTATAGAACCTGAGTTGTCTGTGGACATCTAACATATGCAACATGTATTCTCCTTTGTTTGAATATCTGGGGAAACATACTGGTAAGTTCATGAGCTGGTTTATGTTTACTTTGGATGTCAGTTTAGGAGTAAAGGATGCACTGGTTCTAAGGAAGACTTTATCCTTGTGAAAAACTACTCAGTGAGGTCTTTAACTCTGAAATCCATCTGGCTGATGCTACTGCCACTAGAAAAATTGTATTCCAAGTAAGGAACTTTAGGTCTGCTGTGGAAATTAAGTCACAGCTTGCAGCATAACGGTGATGTCCCATGGAGGGGCTGGATCTCCAATGGGAGGTCTTAGTAAGAAAGTACCTTTCAAGAAAGCTTTAGAGATATTCATTGAAACTATAGGAGTGTCCTTACGTCCGACATATAAATTTGAAATAGCTACCATCTGAACCTGAGCTAAAGCCTTTATCAAAGAACTCACAAAGAATTCTAGTACGGATAGAACAAGTGCTGAAAAAGGATCAAATCCTTTAGAAAGGACCCAAATAGAAAATCTTTTCCATTGCTCTGGTATATCTTTCTAGTGGCCAGTTTCTGAGAAGCAGAAAGAATACTGATTACTATAGGAGGAAGCCTGGCATCTCTGGCTATATTTAAAATTGGAGGAACCATGCAGTTAATTTCATGGACTTCTGATGTAGAGGAGGCAGTCTGGATGGGTGAGTTAGTAGGTTTGGAGAGTGATCCAACATTCATACGGGATATGCTAGCACAGGCCGGAGATAGGGAAACCATGTCTGTCTAGGCCAAAACGGGGCAATGAGGATCACCCTAGCCTTGCACTCTCTTGCTTTCTGTATGAATTTGTTGATTGGGGCAATGGTGTAAAAGTATATGGCAGACCCGGGGACAAATTTATTATCACACATTACTTACCAACTCACTACCGCCTACTCCCCACTGTCCCATCTATATCCACTAACTCTTCCCTAGACTAAATTGAAAAGATTTCCCTTAAAATGTCCATGAACCTCATATGAACTTGTCTATATTCTCCTCCTTTGACAAACTGGCTAGTATTTTTAGTTTTTCCTTTCTTCTCTTATCATTATTATATCTTCATGATTATCTCTGCTGGACATACTGTATGAACAACAATCATAATGTTACTTACCTGCTATACTTTTAATTATGTCTAAACCACTATGCTATGTAAATAGCTTATCTAATCATATGTTATTATCTGCTATATTTTATAACTGCATGTGTAAACCACAATGCTCATGTAAATATCTTATGTATAGTATATTAGCAATTGGGGGCGGCAGCTGTGGTGCAACGGTTAGCACTGCCGCCTTACAGCAAGAGGTTCTCCAGTTCGATCCTCGGCTGGGGTGTCTTCTGTGCAGAGTCTGCATGTCCTCCCTGTGTTTGCGTGGGTTTCCTCCGGGTGATCCAGTTTCCTCCCACATCCCAAAGACATGCTGTAGGTGGATTGGACACTCTAAATTGGCCCTAGGCGTGAGTGTGTGTGTGTGTGCCTTCTGTGGAAGGTTGGGCACCAGGCTGACAACTCATCACCGTAAAACTCCACTGCCAATCATGAGCAGACAGGTGATCCGCTGGGGGGACCCCTAATCAGGAAAAGCCAAAAGAAGAAGAAGTATGTTAGCAATTGTTTCTGGAGCTTTTCTCCCCAGGCCTCTGCTGAAAACGGACAGCTTTGTCCAGTCGGACCTCCCCGGTAAACAAAAGTAAAATAAATAAATTAAATAAATAAACTGTGGATGAGAGCATCTGTCAGTGACTGACCCTGTCTAGGGATCGAGGCAAAACACCTGCTGCATTTCTTGTTGAGATAGGAGGCAAAGAGGTCGCAGCAAGGTTGACTTCAGCAGCTGAAAATAACACGCGCCACTGTAGGGTTGAGGGACCACTCAATCAGAACAGCTCTGCTTAATTTGTCTGCTAGCAAATTGGTTGACCTAGGATGTGCATTGCTAATAGAAAGCAGTGTGAAGAAATTGCTCATTGCAAAACTCTCATGGTCTCACAACATAGAAGATAAGAATGTGTCCTCCCCCAGGCTTGTTGATGTACCATACCACTGCCATGTAGTTCATCTGTATGGACATCACAAAAACATTTGTGGAGGAAGTCCTGAAATGCATGCAAAGCTAGGAGGAATTCCCTCAACTCTAAGACAATAATGTGAATACTGACTTCTAGGGATGACCATGTACCTTGTACCATTCTCCCTTCGAAGTGCCCCCCACCCTAGAAAGGAGACATCCATGGTTACTACTGCAACCGCAGAATCTCATTGGAAAGGAAGCCCCTCAGTTACAGTTGGAGATGTTATCCATCAAGCAATGTATTGTCTGCAAACTTGAGTAATTCAAATCTTTGCAAGCAATGGATGAATGGATTGAGACCGCTGTACTCCTAAAGTTCATTAGAGTACTCTCGAATAGTATCTGGCTAGAGAAACCATCAGAATTGTAGATACTATTAGACCTACAAGACACAGAACTAACCTCACTGGTTGTGATGGATGATGTAGGACCTGGATGGCTGTAAAACAAAGCGACAAAACTCTGGACTCGGGGAGGCTGACTATCTGCAGGTTGGCATCTAGGTGGCATCCCAAAAACTCTACATTCTGGGTTGGGGTTAGGTGGCACTTTGGTAGATTCACACTTCTCCCTAAGTCCAGTAACAACTGGAACAACTAGTCCAGGTGGTACAGCAGTAGATGGTTTGGTTAGATCAGCCAAATAATTGATCTAAGAGCGAAAGTTGCTGATGCATAGGCCTGCTTCCCAAATCTGTCCACTGTCCTGGACTCTCTGTTGGGGGGGGGGGGGGGCAGATGAACTGTCTTATGATAGAGCTCTCCTAGTGGCTGCTGTTACCACCATAGCATCTACTGGTAGACCCTTGCTCCAGAGTTTCCTGTCCTTAGGAGTAGCTAAAATGTGATCCACTTTTCTGGGAATGGGTTCCACCACATCAGGGTCTTTCCACGTCCATTGAGCCATAAGGTCAATAAGGGGATCAAATGGTGGCACCATCCAGGATGATGGTAGGCCAGAACCTTAAGCTTCCAAGAACACTGAACCATCAGATGAAGTGTCTTGGGACTACCAACCCCCTCTCTGCTTCATCACTAACAAACCTTAGCACTAGACCCCCCCCTATACTGTAGAGAAGGACAAGGCTCTCTATTCGACCTTACCAGCCAATCAGTAAAATAGTTCACTGTACCTATCCAGGCATGTTCAAAGGGCAGTTCCAGGTGTACTCTCCGGTCTAACTCGTGAATCTGGGCATTTTGAGGCAATGTTACAATTGCCTCATGTACACAGACAATGCTCTCCTCCTTCCACCAAATACTAATACATGCCAGAGATGCAATTATACAGCCAAACTGGAGGCTAAGCTCTCTCAACCCAAGACTGGACCAGGCAGTCAAGAGGAGAAGGGAATTACTTGCATCACACCACCAGTCTCACATAGACCCATGAAACCAGCACCGGCAAAAAACACACATAAATACACAAAAACATACTCGGAGGCTCTAAATAAAAATTTGCAGAAGCAACAGAGACCTCCAAAGCAGATATCCAAGCAACCTCCACCCCCCAACACAAACCATGAAACACATACTTCACAAAACCAGGGTGCCACACAATCACAGCCCTTAAGGCAAAATAACATACCCAACACACTAGTAATAGGTGAATCTATAGTCAGGCACACTGACGTCCCACTCACTAGGCTGAAGAAGGAGAAGGTTACTGTTTGCTGCCTGTCGGGTGCCAGGATCCACCACATAACACAAGCACTCAGGTCACTCCAGAACAAGTACAAATATGACTCTGTCATTGTCCATGTTGGTGTGAATGACCTGAGCCGTACCTCCCTGGACTACATGAAAAGAGACATGGAGGAGCTCTCTGATCACGTAGCCCAGGCCGGTATGACCCTTACCCTGAATAGCATCCTGCCCTCACCAAGAATGATACCACGGTATAGAGACAAAATTATCAATTTCAACAACTGGCTAAGCTTCTGGTGTCATTCAAAGGGGATCCAGTGTCTGTCAGCCTGGGATGACATGCTCGACAAGCCAAGCTGCTTCGCTAGAGACGGCTTGCACCTGTCACCCTTAAGCTTTCGAATACTGGCCAAGGCTCTTGCCACCCCCATAGTGCCTTTTTTAGGCAAGGCTCAAAAGGCAAACTCACCACCGTAAATAGCACAAGTAACAAAAAACTGAGGGTAATGCTACTCAATGCCAGAAGTCTAAACCTCAAAATGCACACACTCAAGGCACTCCTCAGTATGGAGAAAATCGATATATGTGCAGTAACAGAAACCTGGTTTAAGGCTCCAGAGAGTACCAGGCTACAACTCATACCATACATTTCGGCCACAAAACCCGGACCGAAATACAAAAGGCGGGGGGAGTATCCACATTCATCAAGGATACCCACACCTCCAAGTTAGTGGTTCAGCACGATGCTTCAGAGATCATCCACGTGCAACTAACAATGGGCAAAACAAGAAGTTATGTACTCACCATAACGTTCAATGTATGTAGTCCATCTCGCCTCACATTCTTACCCTTGGGTTTGGAGCAGAAGCTCGGCTCCGACTCGGCCATACTCTAGCTCGAAGTCTTCAATTGGCTCATGGCTAAGAGGTATCCCATGTTGCAATGCACCTATCTCCAGATCTTGTTTGCTGCAAGCTCACATACACACACACCAACACGCTGAAAGGAAGAACCAACACAACTAATCAAAAAGGAGTGCTGAAAACAGAGACTAAACCTCTAGGTCTTCCAGGAGGGGGTAGGTGGGAGGGTTAGTAAGAATGTGAGGCGAGATGGACTACATACATAGAACGTTATGGTGAATACATAACTTCTTGATGTTATGTAGTCCAATCTCGCCTACATTCTTACCCTTGGGACAGCGTCCCTAGCACCTAAACCATGGGTGGCTCACTGGAAAATACTCCTGAGCACTGTGGAACCAAAGGAAGATCTGCCTCTAGATATCAGATCCAATTTGTAGTGACTAATAAAGGTGTGAGGCGATGCCTGTGTGGCTGCAGCACAAATATCATCCATAGACATCCTAGCCTGAAAAGCAGTAGAGGTAGACACTGATCGTGTAGAATAAGCCTTCACTTTAAAGGGTAATTCCTTGCCATTTGCAGTATAAATGAAGGAAATGCAACTAGAAATCCATCTGGACAGAGTTACTTTAGAAACTGGAGCCCCAAGTCTGTTGTCTGAGAATGAGACAAAGGGTTGATGTGATTTCCTAATATTTTTAGTTCTATGTAAATAGAAACGCAATTGTCTGTGAACATCTAGCTGATGAAACTTAAATTCTGCCCTGTTAGAGAATTCAGGGAAAAATATAGGCAGCTCAATGGACTGGTTGAGGTCGACAACCGAAGCAACCTTAGGCATAAAGGAAGGATTAGGTCTTAGAGAAACCCTATCCTTGTGAAATACCAAGTAAGGGGACTGAACCGATAAAGCTTGGAGTTTAGAGACCCGCCTGGCCAAAGTGATGGCTATCAAAAAAATTGTCTTCCAAGAAAAAATTGAATGTCACAAGTTGCTGTGGGCTCAAAAGGAGGTGAGGTAAGCCGCTGTAACACAAAATTGAGGTTCCATGACATTACAGGATCAAAGACTGGAGGTCGAAGTAACATAGTCCCTTTCAGAAAAGCCCTACAAAGTCTGTCGCCATTAGATTGGGTTTATTAGCAACATGAAAACTAGAAATGGCTGCTAACTGCACTTTGATAGTTGCCACAGCTGATCCCTGGCTGAACAGTTGAGAAAGAAATTCTAAAACTGATGAAATGGGAGCTGAATATGGATCAATCTGCCTTTCATGAGCCCAAATGGAGAATCTCTTCCACTTACTGGAATAAATCTTCCTAGTACAACGCTTGTAGGAAGAAGACAGAATATGAACCACATCCTGGGAAAATTCATGAAGCATGACTAGGGACGGAATTGGAGCAGACATGCTGTCAACTTGAGGGTCTGAATGGAGGGGTGGAACTGCCCTGACATATGAGTCAACAGATCTGGCTCTGGGTCCATTAGATAAGGTTGGAGAAAAGGAAACCAAATCTGACGAGGCCAGTGTGGTGCAATCAGTATCATTTTGTTTCCCAAGGATTGTGCTTTCTGAATAACCTTCGTTATCAGGGGGACTGGCAGAAAGGCATAGAGAAGATCGGAGGGCCAATCATGAACTAGAGCATCCCTGTGTGCCTCCCCCTTTGGGGGGATAAGGGTGAAGTAGCTGCTGCATTTGGCATTGAGGGGGCTGGCAAACAGATCGCAGCAAGGCTGACCCCATCTGCGGAAAATCCGCTCTGCCACTTGTTCGTTCAGGGGCCACTCATGAGGCATGAGAATAGCTCTGTTCAGCCTGTCGACAATCACATTGGACTTTCCCGGTATGTGCATTGCCACTAGAAAGCGTCGGGAAGATACTGCCCACTGCCACACTCAAAGTGCCTCTCTGCAAAGGGGATATGACCAGGTTCCTCCCTGTTTGTTCAGATACCATACCACTGACATGTTGTCTGACTGGATTGCAATTGTTCCATGAAGAAGAAAGCCCTGAAGTGCTTGCAATGCTAATAGCACAGCTCTCATCTCCAAAACATTGATATGCAAACGGGTCTCGTGCTCTTGCCAAGTGCCTTGGACTGTCCTGCTGAGATACTGCACCCCCCCCCAATCTGGGAGGCATCCATGGTCACCGCGGCAACTGGAGAAGGAAGAACGAAAGGCATGCTCGCGTAGAGACTGCTGGTCTGAAGCCACCAGCGCAGGTCCTGCTTGCACTTGTCTGTAATCAGAATAAGATGGGAGAGCGGGAGATGCTGTAGAGACCATTGGGCAAAAAGTAGCCACTGAAGAAGCCTCATGTGTAGTCTCGCAAGAGGAACTAGCATAATCATGGCAGCCATGGTCCCTAACAACTTGAGGACCATTTTTGCCTTGACCTTCTTTAATGGTAGCAAAGCGTAGACCTGCTGCTGTAAAATCTGAATTCTCTCTTCTGGTAGGAAGGCCCTCATGAGCACCGTGTCTAATTCGGTGCCGATAAAGGTAACACGCAGCAAGGGCAACAAGGCAGACTTTTCCCAGTTCAGAGTAATTCCCAGACTTTTGCACAGCGCAACAGTAGCATCCCTGGTCTGTAGCAGTAGATGCCTTGTGGTGGCAGACAGGAGCCAGTCGTCCAGGTACGGAAACACTTGGAATTCCTGACGTCTCAAGTGAGCCGTTACCACTGCCATGCATTTGGTGAACACTCTGGGGGCTGTGGTGAGACCAAAGGGCAGGCGCAAAACTGAAAATGACTGGCTCCCAGCCAGAAGCATAAGTGACTTCTGGATGCCCTGTCCATTTTGATATGGTAGTAAGCATCCTTGAGGTCAATGGAGCACATCCACACATCTTTCCCTAATAACGGGAGAATTGACTGTAACGTGACCATGCAGAACTTGGACTTCTCTACATGAAGGTTCAAACGGCACCAAAAAGAATCTGGAGTAAGTCCCTAATCCTACTTGGTCTGAGGGGACAGATTGGATGGCTCCCTTTGACAGCAACTTTTGTACTTCTAAAGTTGCGGAATCCCTTTGACTGGGTGGAACATCTGGGATTCTTTTGTTTGGAGGGGGATAAGAAAGAAGGGGAATATGATAACCTCTGGAAATTATCTCTAATACCCACTCGTCTCAGGTGATGCCTCGCCAGGCTTCTGGGTATAGAGAAATGCGACCCCCGACTGGCTCCAGAGATGCACAGTCGGGCCGCCCCTCAGGAGCACTGGTAGGGAGAACCACGAAAAAGGAATTGCGGTTCCCTCTGGTTATGCGTGCCTCCTCTGCCTCTAGGGTGGCATCTACCTGAATTTCCACCCCCTCCTCTGCCTCTGGAGGGGGAAATGACACTGTGCATCTTGAAAAAACCTCTGCGACTTTCTGAACCACATTTTTCCACCCTTCTGGCCCTTGGGGTAAGGTCTAGAAGGAAGGGAAAAATGGACTCCCATGGCAGAGAGGGTTTTTCCTTCCTGCTCGCACCTAGCGAGAGTGTCCTTCACCTTGGTTCCAAATAAGGATGAACCGTTAAAGGGGGCATTGGTGAAAGTAGACTTGAAAGCCTCCGCGAAGTTGCACAGGTGCATCCAGGAGTGTCTCCTAAGAGAGACTCCGGAACCCGCAGCCCTGCTCGCTCCGTCGACTGCGTAAGAGATCAGCCTCATGGAGGAGTTGGTAATAGCATTTGGGGTAGACATCTGAGCATTGACCTTCTGAGTCACAGCATCAGAAACGTTACCCTGTAGAGAATCTCCCAGCTCTTTTAGGAGATCACTCTAGGGCTGTGTAAAATGTGACAAATAGTTCAGGGACCGCAGTGTAAAGGCCGCTGAAGAGAACACATGCTTCCCATACCTGTTCATAGCCCTAGACTCCTTGTTAGGGGGATGGATGGTAGATGAAGTTTCTGCAAGTTCCTTCTTGGTGGCTGCTGCCATCACCATGGCATCTACTGGAACGCCTTTCGTAAGAAATTCTCTGTCAGGGGGAGCGGACAAAAACTTGTTGGGTCTCCTAGGGACCAGTCCCACACTGTTTGGAGTTTCCCACACCTTTCAACAAATGAAGTCCAGGAGCTTGTCGAATGGGGGAAGAAACCCAAGAGGCGGAGAGTTGGGACCCAAAGGCCTTCAGGAACACCGACTCCTCCTCAGAAGGGGCTTTGAAGGGCCAGTCGCCTCTCTGTCTCAATATTTCCAGGATATCTGAGAAAGAGATATCGTCAGAAGACGACATGGGGGACCCCTCTGACTCCTCGAGGTCGGTGTCAGACGTGAGAGACTCATCTTGGGAGTCAATGTGCTTCCTCTTGCACACTCTCTTTCTGGGGGGCTCCTCAGGTAAAAACTCTGGACAGGCCTCAGAAAGTTGGGGACCACTCATGGAGGTATCCTGAGGCCCTGGGTCTCTCCTGTCCCTGGATAGAGGGTGATCTGAGACTGATATCAGTGCTGGACGGGGAAGAGTGTCGGTGCCGTAAGATGCAGCTGACGACCTGGCCAGCACACTCCTCATAACCTTGAAAGCTGATCCTCCCAGCTCCGAAGGTCGACTAACTGTGGAAGATATGGTAGTAGCCCTCGAAGCCGAGGAGATGAGGTCCGAAGCCAATGTTGGGTCCACGCTCACCTGAGCCGAAGCACCGAGAGGAAGGCTAGGAGCTGAAGAAGTTCGATCCGAGACCTCCCTCTAGGGTCTAACTGGTGAACTGTGAATCCTGGACCCCGTGGACGGTGCTGACAGGGTCAGAGCGGAGATCGGAACCGAGATTCCAGAAGGGGCTACCGGAACCGACCTCACGGCGTCCGACGGAACCGACAGCTCTGGCTCCGAAGAAAGTTTCGGAGGAGGAACAGCCAAAGATGAAGGGATGATGGGCTCTGGAGCAGAAAGCAATTTAGCCAGCACCGATGACTGGAGCAGTTTCTTCACCACTCTATCGACATCGTCATCGGAAAGGGTCCTAGAGGAGCTAGAGGATATGGTCGGGGATCTGGATCTCCCTGCAGAGGGAGACCTGTGAGTTGGAGAAACCAGTCAAAAAAGTGGAGACCGGCTCCGAACTGGAAAATATGTCACCGGCTCCAATAGACTAGGAGCCGATGTCGACATAATAGATGCACTACCTTCTGTCGACCCCGAAGCCAGTGGAACTGAAGAAGCAACTATAATTCTGGTGATTTTCTCTGGCGGCTCAGAGGAAACTGACGGAGATGGAGAGCGTTTGAGGATTTTTTTGTCTTTTTTTGTCCAGTTTGGAAGGAGAACATCTGGAACTAGAAGACCTCTCCAAGTCTTCTTCAAAGGAAGGTTTCAGCAATCCTGTTAAAATAAGCTTGTTCTTCCTTTCTTGCAGCACACAGGGACTGAAAGCATGGCAGAACAAGTAGGATTCTTGTAGATGAATAGCCCCCAGGTAATACACGCACACTGAGTGCCCATCAGTCAATGACATCCTATTATTACATTTGACACACTTTTTAAAGCCCGAAGGCCTGTGCTCTTTAGAATCCTTGGACATGCTGACAGAAAAAACACACGCACAGAGAAAAACAGTAGGGACACCTTCACCAAAAATAACCAACGATAGAGCACGGGAAACTAGTAGCCTCTAACTGAAATGGCCTAGAAACCGTGGGATAACCACAGGGAGGACAAGGTCCTTTAAGTTAAACAGGCCTAGCCCAGGGAATAAGCAGGAAAAAAGACACACAACAAAACCAGCTAACGGGTATACTACAAAAATACAGGGAAGGACTAGGCCCTCTAACTGAAACGGGCCTAGCCCATAGACACCAAAAAAGGAAACGGGATACCAAGAAAAACGGCCAACAGAACCGGTCACACAACCAGCAGAAGCAACACACACACACACACACACACACACACACACACACACACACACACACACACACACACACACACACACTAGCTATGAAAATAACTTCTGGAGCTACAATATTGAAAAATAAATCGAAAAATTGTACTTAGCCACGGCCAAGAGCGAGACCACGTCCGAGCTATATGAGCGGCAAATGAGATCTGGGGATAGGGGCGTTGCAGCATGGGATACCTCTTAGCCACGAGCCAATTGAAGACTTCGAGCGAGCGTATGGCCGAGTCGGAGACGAGGTTCGGCTCCGAACCCAAGGGTAAGAATGTAGGCAAGATTGGACTACATAACATCTGCTATTCAAATTATAGCTTGCTACAGATCACCCACCATGTCCCAGGACCCCAACTCCACATTCCTAGAAACACTGGGAAACATAAAGGTCCTACCAAACACCTTGATACTGGGTGATTTCAATTACCCAAACATTAACTGGGAGAACTACTCAAGTACAAACTCCCTTGCCCAACATTTCCTAGAATTTATAAACTCAATGCCCTGGATCAACTGATCAACACCCCCACCAGAGGTGACAACATATTGGACATGGTCATCACCAACATGGCGACTGCTGTTCCACACCGGAGGTCAATCCCTCGCTGGTTAGATCTGACCGTAAACTAATCATTCTGGATATCCACATTCCTCCACCACCCCGGTCAAAGAAACCACCGCAAAAAACTTTTCAAAAGCAAACTTCACGTTACTTAAGACCGAGGTGGGAAGTTTCAAAGCCCCCATGCTAAAGGATAACGTTGTCCAAGCTGCAAAATCCTTTACTAATGCACTCTATTGGCACCTACAAGAATGCATGGATTGTGCTATCCCAAACAAAACCAAGACTCACTCCTCCAAGAAAATGAAACCAGTCTGATGGACCCCTGCCATTAACAAGCTATACAATAGAAGGAGGAAACTAGTACAGAAAAGAGTAAAATCCCAAGAAGGGAAGACACCTCTGATCAGTATCAGCAAGAAACTATGTTCCCTCATAAACTCATCCAAGGCTAGCTTCGAAAGAAAATTTGCCATGGACTCCAAAGATCAACACAAGGCATTCTTTAGCTATGTCAAGAATCTAAGTGGCAATTCTCAGATCTGCTCTGAGTTAGTGCAGAATGGCACAAAATACACTGAACCGACTGATATAGTCAACATCCTGGAAGACAGGTTCAGTGCAAACTTCACCCCCCTCTCACCCCCAAAAGGGCCCATAACTATACCAGAAGAATGTAGTGCCCCTGAAATCACAGACACTCAGGTTAAAACAGCCCTCTCCAAAGCAAAAAAAACAGCATCAATGGGACCGGACAGTGTCCCAGGCTGCGTCCTACACTAGTTCAAAGATGAACTAACCCCTTATCTAAACACACTGTTTAAACTCAGCCTCTCCACAGGCTATGTGCCCACAGAGTGGCACAAAGCAACAGTTATTCCACTCCATAAAGGTGGAGCCACAACGGACCCCGGGAACTATCGCCCTATAAGCCTGACTAGCTTGGTTTGCAAAGCTATGGAGCGCATCATCATGGATCTCATTAACAGAGACATTGGAAACCTTCAAACACTGGACCCTACCAATTTTGGCTTTGTTAAGGGCAGAGCATGCCTCCTAAACCTGGTGGACTTCTTTGAGGCAGTTAACAAGGCTATTGACGAGGGAAAAGTGGTCCACACAGCCTACCTAGACCTTGCAAAGGCCTTCAACACCATTCCCCACTCAGGTATTATAGACAAGCTCACCAGCATGAACATAAACCCCTACGTCACGAGATGGATTGCCAACTGGCTCATGGACAGAACCCACATGGTAAGAGTTGCGGGAGCTAGGTCTGACTCTAAACTAGTTACAAGTGGCATTCCCCAGGGCTCAGTCCTAGGACCCCTCCTGTTCGACATATACTTCTCAGAGGTACAGGCAAGCACTGGAGGACTATGGCTGACCAAGTTCGCAGACGACTGCAAACTAGGGGCTATAACTGACTTTCCGGCTGACACAGACATCCTCCAAAAGAGTCTCACTGAGACAGATACCTGGTGTCAAAACCATGACCTCAAGCTAAATGCCAAAAAGTACATAGTCATCCCCTTTGGAAAAAACAAAGTACCCACAAACTATCACATAGGTGGTAGCCCCCTAAATACGGAAGACGTAATAAGGGATCTGGGGACCCAAGTAGACAGTAACCTCTCCTTTGATAATCACATTGCCAAAGTGGTTAGAAAATCCTTCTATGTGGACCACCTAATAACAAAAGGGTTTGCATCCAGAACGAAAGAGGTCATTGGGCCCCTCTATGCACCACTCATCAGACACATCATAGAGTACAATGCCCCATTTGGGATGTACCTTACAAGACACCTGCAACAACTGGAAAGACCACAGAAGTACCTCACCAAGGGGATTACTGGCCTCAAGCAGATGCCCTATGCAGCTTGACTGAAGAAACTCCAGCTGTATTTGGTTGCATACCGCCTACTCAGAGGTGATCTCTGCCTGACATACAAGGCCATGTCCAGCCCAGAAATGATGGACATGCTCCACCTAAAGAAAACCATATCCCCTCGAGCCACACGCTCCAGGGATCTAAACCTCACCACAACAATAAACAGGACGTGCTGGAGGGATAGATTCCTGTCTCAGAGACTTCCCATGCTCTGGAACAAGATTCCAATCTACATTAGGCAACCTAACCCTCTTCAAGAGAAACCTTGACGAGTGGATGGGAAACAGAAAGTTTACCCCAAGGATCACCTCAATGGCTCTGCTGGACAGAGGCACAGGGAACTAATCTAAGGGGGCAGTGAAAACCAACACATTCCGGCTAGGCTTATAAATGCCTTCGGGCAGATAGCCTAGTACCTACCTATCAATTTGCGTATATCACCAAAGGTAATGTCTTCAGAGAGGGAATGAGGGGAACACTCCCCTTTCTCTAAGTCAGTGTCTTCACTGAATTACTCTGGAAAAGAGTCTATATGCTTCCATTTGCATATCCAGTCTCTCTGAGGTCCTTCTGAGGGAACATGAGAAGGCTCTGAATCAGACAGGGAACCAGGGAACTAACAAAGCAGACCTCCTCAGAAGCCTTTGAAATGAACTGCTCCTGTCTGACAAGATGAAGAGGAGAAGAAGCAGACCCCCACTAGGGCTTTCACTGAGTCTTCCTGTTTGAAGACACCTTATCCATGGAACCTGCCAAAACTCTTTTGAAGGCCTCGAAGGCCAAAGCTGCAGTGGGTGCCAATGATCCCCTCCAATCTGAGGATGAAAGTGAACCTTTGGCACCAACAGCTCCTGGTCCTGAAGCTGACCTCAGAATTGAGCTCTCCAGGGCTGATGCCCTGAGAGGGAGAGATGGCTCCCAGAATCTTGGTGTCAACTAACCCCCCATGAACTCATCTCTGATGCTTCTCTCCTCTCATTCCAATGGCATAGGTGTTAAAAAAGATAGGGAAGCAGTCTGCTTCAAAATTGTTTGCAACTCAGGTGCCCAACAAAGGTGTTCCTGGTCCACTTGGATCTAATACACCAGACCTGAAGAGCAGACTGATGGGGGGGGGGGGGGGGGAGTGCGATGGCCAATACTTCCGAGGGGACAGTACCATGATAACCCCAAGATAAATATGCATCCTCAAAAACTTTCTCATCATCCTGTTGACACCTTGCTCCTTGAGGCTTCAAGATGAAGGAGTAGACAAGGTTCTCCTGAAGAAGGGAAAAGTGTAGTCTAGGGTTCACTGGTTCCATATAGTACCTAGCTCTTGGAGATGGAGACTGGGCTCGAGGAGCCACTGGATCTGGGGTCTATGTTAAATCATCGAACGCTTAAAAAAGCGAATGATGATTTATCAAACCCATGTAAGCGAAAGCTTACAATTTCGAACGCTTAGAACAACGATTTTTTCCAAGGGGAAATAAATCGCTGTTCCACCACAAAAAAAAAAAAAAAAAAAAAAAAAAAAACATTACATAAAGTGGGGGGCTTCACCCCCCTACTTAAATATACCAACTCCGAGATTGCACTACAGTGACGAAAATAGCAAAGTAACGGAAGTGGCCAAGCTGCTTCTTTCCCAGGGTAAAAATTTGCTTATGCCGTTTCGCGATTTTGCCTTTTCGTGCTTTCAAGTTCAATCAAGACACATTCGAAAGAATGCCTCTTCGATCATTTAATAGGAACCCTTGGATCTGATCTGCAAGCACATTTCAGGTCAGGCCTGAGCAAAGGTGTCGGCTCCAGAGAGTGCTTTTTAGTTGATTTTACAGGAGATTTGCTCTTTCCTTCTGCCTTTTTTCCTTTTCCTTATCTGAGTCCTTGTCCTTTTCTTTCATTGATCCATATCTTTAGACCTAGTTTTATCTTGCTTCTTAGAAGGGGAAGAAGAAGAGATAGAAGGTGTAGCCTGTGTCTGCGCTGGGAGGAACCCCTTCAGAACTACCTTGTTCCTTCTACTCTGAAGGGCCCTTGCACTGAAGGCAGTGCAAGACTGGCAGTCCACATTCAAATGGACAGTGCCTAAGCAATAAACGCACTTATAGAGTCAGTCCTGGGGTGGGAGCTTATGTACACACTCCAAACAATTTTTAAACCTATCCCAGTTATAAATGTACACATTCATACACTCACACTAACTGAAATACAAAGTATTTTCTTTTTTTTTTTTTTCTTTTTGTTACAGACACTACACTTGACCTTGGCTGAAAAACAGAAGTTGAAAGAACAACAGAAATGGTACAAAACACCTGATTGAAAACCACTGTATCTAAATAGAAGTTATGTCCTTACCATAACGTTCCATGTGGAGTGTTCATCTCGCCTTTGTTCTTACACATGGGTTCGGAGCCGATCCTCGGCTCCGTGTCGGCCGGTTGCAAGCTCTGCATCGAGAAGAAGCTCGAGACAATCTAATACCCACAATCCCCCTCTGCCTTTACCTCAGATCTAGTTTGCAAGCAAACCAGTCTCTAGAGAGAGCACACTCATGCTTACATCACATATGCACAGAACTAAGAGTCTATATATATATATAGACACATACACATATATATACATGCCAACTATGTACACAACAACTGCAAAGCAGAAGCAGAATGCCCCAGGCCAGGCACCAAAACTGAACGTTCTTCCTAAGGGCGGAGGGTGGGAATGTAAGAACAAAGCGAGATGAACACTCCACATGGAACGTTATGGTAAGGACATAACTTCTATATGTGATAGTGTTCAATCTCGCTTGTTCTTACACATGGGTAGCGCCTAGCTCCTTGTTCCTGAGGAACTCACGGAAGGACGTTCTTGAGCACAGTGGAACCAAAGGTTGCCCTGTCCCTAGAAACCTTGTCTACCTTATAATGAGAAATGAATGTATGTGGCTTAGACCAAGTAGCAGCCGCACAAATAGCGTCTAGTGGTAGGCGGGCTGCATGAGCCAGGGATGTAGACACTGACCTTGTGGAATGTCCTTTGGGTTTGTGCAAAAGAGTTTGATTTGAAGAATCATAGACATAGATTATACAATCCGTTAACCACTTAGAAAGAGTTCTTTTGGTAACTGCTAATCCTTTCCTGTTATCAGCAAAGGCCACAAAAAGTTGATCAGTTTTCCTGTGATCTTTTGTTCTATCCAAGTAAAATCTTAGCTGTCTGTGAACATCTAATTTGTGCAACATATACTCCATTTTGTTGGAGTGATTCTTGAAGAAGGTGGGTAATTCAATGGACTGATTAATATTGTTAATAGAACAAACTTTAGGGAGGAAGGATGAATTAGTTCGAAGAGAAACTCTGTCAGAGTGGAAGATCAGATAAGGGTGCTTGATGGAGAGAGCTTGAAGTTCAGATACTCACCTAGCGGATGTAATGGCTACCAAAAAGAGAGTCTTCCAAGACAAAAATTTTAATGGGCAAGAGGGGGCTGGTTCAAAGGGGGGCAACATTAATTTAGATAACAACAAGTTCAGACTCCAAGGTGACGTAGGAGATCTAATTGGTGGTCTAATATGAAAAACTCCTTTTAAAAAGGCTTTACAAAGTCTGTGGGCCATAACAGGAGCCCCACATTCTTCCACATGGAAATTAGAGATGGCAGCCAATTGAACTCTTAGTGTGGCAGGAGAAGCACCCTGATGGAACAAGTCTGTTAAAAACTCTAATATTTTATTCAAAGGAGCTATAAAAGGATCCACTTGCTGTGTATTCGCCCAGAATACAAATCGCTTCCATTTACTAGAATATGTTTTAGTAGTGGAAGCTTTATGAGAAGCCACCAATATATTCTGAACTGCCGGCGAAAGAAGATCAGACCTGGCTAAGTTGGGAATTGGAGCAGCCAAGCTGCTACATGGAGGGACAAGAGCGCGGGATGGGGAGCCCCTGACGAGTGAGTCAATAGATCTGGCTCTGGGTCCAGGATCCAGGGTCCCCGAATGCAGTGTGTCTTCAGGAAGGGAAACCAAATTTGACGAGGCCAGAATGGGGCAATGAGGATTATTGTCCTGTGTAGGTTTCTGGCTTTCTGGAGAAACTTTGATATCAGGGGAAATGGAGGAAATGTGTACAGGAGTCCCGGGGGCCAATCGTGAATCAGTGCGTCCCTGGGGACTTCCCCTGGAGGAGGTAATAGGGCAAAGTAGCTACTGCATTTGGCGTTCATTGGAGACGCAAACAGATCGCAGGAAGGCTGGCCCCACGTGCGAAAAATCTTTTTCGCCACTGACTGTTTTAGGAACCACTCGTGCGGTAACAGAATTGCTCTGCTCAGCCTGTCGGCTATGACGTTGGATGACCCCGGGATGTGCGTTGCTATTAGAAAGCGACCCGTGGACTCCGCCCATTGCCAGATTCTCATGGCCTCTCTGCATAGCTGATAGGACTTGGTTCCCCTGCTTCTTTATGTACCAGACTACCGACATGTTGTCCGTCTGAACTGCAATAGTTCCCAGAGGAAGAAGGGGAGCAAAGTGTTGCAACGCTAGAAACACTGCCCTCAACTCTAGAACATTGATGTGCAGATTGTACTCCAAATTGGTCCATTCGCCTTGGACTGTCTGTCCCTGAAAGATGCCCCCCCACCCTATCAGGGAAGCGTCCGTGGTCACCTTAACTGTAGGCGTGGGTAGCACAAATGGTCTCCCTTGGAAAGGTTGCACGTTTGAAGCCACCAGTTTAGGTGTGTTTTGCATGTGTTCGTTATAAGAATCTCGTGTGTTAGAGGTAGTTGTTGGAACGACCATTGTGCAAACAGTAGCCATTGTAGGACTCTCATGTGCAGCCTTCCCAAGGGTATTGCAATAAGAGAAGCTGACATTAGTCCCAAAACCTTCAGTACCAGTTTTGCTGGGGATTTCCTGGACAAGAGAAGAAGACGTATGTGAGTCTGAAGTGAAAGTATCCTTTCTGGAGGGAGTCTTAGAATTAACTGATGTGTGTTTAATTCCGCTCCTATGAACGAGATACTCTGTGATGGCTGAAGTAAGGATTTTCAAGTTTACGGAAATTCCTAGGTGAACACACAGTTGAAGAGTATAGTCTCTGGCCTGTACTAGTTGACGCTGGGTGGTGGCAGAAAGAAGCCAGTCGTCCAGATACGGAAACACCTGGAATCCTTGGCGTCTCAAGTGAGACGCTACCACTGCCATGCATTTGGTGAAGACCCTGGGGGCTGAGGTCAGACCAAAGGGCAGGGCTCGAAATTGAAAGTGACTGGCACCAGCCGGAAGCGCAAATGATCTCTGGATGCCCTGGCCATTTTGATGTGGTAGTATGCATCCTTCAGATCTATTGAGCACATCCAGTCGTCCTTCTGTAAGAATGGAAGGATCGATTGAAGCGTGACCATTCGGAACTTTTCTTTCTTGACGAAGGTGTTGAGGTCGCTTAGGTCCAGAATGGGCCTCCAGTCCCCTGTTTTCTTTGGAACTAAAAAGAACCTTGAGTAAGTCCCGAATCCTTGCTGGTCCGCTGGGACTGGTTGGATGACTCTTTTTTCTAGCAGCTTTGAAATTTCTATAGCTGCTGGCTCTCGCAGATGGGGCGGTACATCTGGGAGTCTTTTCTTTGGAATGGGATGGGATAGAAAAGGTATGTTGTAACCTCTGGTAACCACGCTTTTTACCCACTTGTCTGTAGTTATGTTTTGCCAGGCCTGAGGGTATAAAGCTAAGCGACCCCCGACTGCCTCCAGAGCAGGACAGTCAGGCCTCCTCTCAGGAGTGCTGGAAAGGTTTACCAGGGAGTGTATCCCTGTCACCTTGATGCTGTGGACCCCCTCTGCCGCCAGGGCGGCGTCTTCCACCTCTGCCCCCTCCTCTGCCTCTAGAAGGGCATCACCCTGTGTGCCTGGGAAAGATCCTTGGGGTTTTTGAAACCACATTTTTCCACCACGTTGCCCTTTGGGGTACGGTCTGGTTGGGGTGGAAAAACGGACTCCGACAGCAGACAGAGTCTTTCCCTCCTGTTCACACCGGGTAAGGGTCTCCTTTACTTTGGGGCCAAAGAGAGTGGCACCGTCAAATGCGCGTTAGTAAAGGAAGACTTGAAGGCTTCCGCAAATGAACATAAGCGCATCCAGGATTGTCTGCGAAGAGCAATCGCTGAAGCTGCTGCCCTACTCGAACCTTCGGCTGCGTAAGAAATCAGCCTCATGGACGAGTTCACAATGGATGTAAGGGTATTAAGTTGCGCTGTCACTTTCTCTGAGACAGCAGCATCTGTAGTACCCTGGAGGGTATCTCCCAACTCTTTGACTAGATCCCTCTGTAGTCGTGTAAAATGGGTCAAATAGTTCAGGGATCGCATGGAAAAAGCCGCTGAACTAAAAATGCGCTTCCCATACCTGTCCATAGTCCTAGAATCTTTATTAGGGGGATGGACAGATGAGGAAGATTCCGACATCTCCTTCTTCGTGGCCGCTGCCACCACCATAGCGTCCACTGGAACTCCTTTTGTTAAGTAGGTCTTGTCCTGAGGTGCAGTTATATACTTATTGGGTTTCCTTGGGACTGGTTCCACTGTGTCAGGAGCCTCCCACACCCTTGAGCAATAAGTTCCATTAATTCGTCAAGGCGGAGTGACCCAGGAGGAAGAAGGGCGAGCACCGAATGCCTTCAGCAAAACTGACTCATCCTCAGAAGGGGGAAGGGAGTGCCAGTCACCTCTCTGTTTCAGGATCTCCAATATGTCCGAAAAGAGACATCTTCTGAAGGTGACTTAGGGGACCCTTCTGACTCATCTAAGTCAGTATCGGATGTTAAGGATTCTTGTGGAGAATCCAAGTGTCTCCTCTTACACAATCTTTTCCTAGGGACTTCTTCGTGGGGGGCATCCGAAGAAGCCTCCGAGGAAGAGGGGGCACCCTCCAGGGGTGGCTGAGACACTGGTGCTCGACGCTTGGATGTGGCCGTGGGTGCAGAGGAGGATAACGGCCCTTTATAGGGAGGAGAGGTTGCTTCCACTGATGTGGTTGTCTGGGTAGACAACACCTTCCTCATTAGGTCGAACGCCCCCGGGTCCCGAATCGAAGAATCTCCCGGTTCCGAAGAAATGGGAAGAATCCCCGAAACAGGCACCGAAGGCATCGACCCCGAGGACGGAGCCGAATCGATCCGTGCCGAGGCCCCGAGGGGAAGAGTCGGAACCGAAACATCGGTTTGACTCTCGGCCCCGGAACCAAGGACAGATCGTCGGCTCCGAGACTCCGGTACCGGGTCTGACGGAGTCGAGGTGAGAGGAACAGACCGAGAAAAGGACGGTTCTGGACCCGAGGGCTCCACAATCAGAAGATCAACCTCTTCCGGCTCCAAAGACTGGACAGGTCTCGGAGGAGGAATGGATGGAGACAATGGGAGGCCTTCAAGTTTCGACACCAACTGGGTGGAAACTGAAATAAGTTTGGACAGGGCCGAATGCTCCAATAACTTCTGCACCACACGATCCACATCGACATCGGAGAGTTTGGACGAAGAACGGGTCGAAGGAACCGAAGACGGAGCCGACCTCAATAAAGTCGATGGAGGGAGCTCCATCACCGGTTCCAAGACTCGAGGCTCAGGAACCGACACCAGTTGAACACTCGGCCCAGAAGTCTGTGGAACCGGTGATCTAACTTTACTCGAAGAGCTCGGAGCCGATGACTTGGGCTCCGACGTCTTCGATTCCTTCGAGGATTTCGATGCCTGGTCAGAAGCATCCAGAGCCTCCTGAAAGGAAGGTTTTAATAATCCTCTGTCCATGAGTTTCCTGCCTATCTGTCATGACCCTCCCACTAAAAGAGTGACAGATTGAACAGTCCTCTTGTAAGTGGAGAGGGCCAAGGCAGTAGACACAGGAACTATGGTCGTCAGTCACTGACATTTTTTGGCCACACTGACAACGCTTAAAACCTGATTTCACTTTATCAGACATTTTACAAGTAAGATAAGAGTCAAGTCCAGTATAAGAGTCAAATCCGGTGAAAAAAGTCAAATCCAATTTAAATGTCAAGTCCGGTTGTCAAATTTAAGTAGGGTTGGTAGGCCCCGAAAAACTCTAACCAATTAATAAACTTAACGGTACCGAGAAATCAACCTACTCATACACACATACAGTCAGTATATCAAAAATTACTATTAGAACAAATTTTCCAATAAAATATAACAAATTAAGCTATATCTTATCTCAAGATGCTCGAGCTAGCTCCCAGCGATGCGAACGCAGCAGCGGCAAACTAGATCTGAGGTAAAGGCAGAGGGGGATTGTGGGTATTAGATTGTCTCGAGCTTCTTCTCGATGCAGAGCTTGCAACCGGCCAACACGGAGCCGATGATCGGCTCCGAACCCATGTGTAAGAACAAACGGCGAGATTGAACACTATCACATCTATTATTAACATAAAAGCTCTAGTAATGAGAGAGTGAGAGAGAGAGAGAGAAAGAAAGATTGATCCAAAAAGGATACAATGCCATGAGAAGAGCTCTTTCACATGTCTGACAACTTCAGATGAAAAATGAAATCTGAGCAGCTACAGTGGAGCCCAGCAAATTATGGATAAGGGAGTTGTCAGAGTAACTTCAGGCTGCAAATGAGATCTGAACTGCTATGGTGGAGTCCAATGAATTATGGGTAAGGGAGAAGTCAGAGGACTGGATCCGAAGAAGCTTGTCAGTGCTGAGGTAGGATCCGACAACCCATATGTTTGAAACAAACAAAAATAGACATAGGTTAATAGGTGTTCATAGATGTGCACTAGGCTAATGGCCCTGGAGCCTTTACAAGCCTAGCCCATAGGATTACCCTGACACTGTGCCACCTGACCTTAGTTCCCAGTACCTCTGTCGAGTAGAGCCACTGGAGTGATCCCTGGGGTGAATTTCTATTTCCCATCCACTCATCAAGCTTTCTCTTGAAGAGGGCCAGTGAAGTGCTCTTTTTGACATGTATGGGAAGTCTGTTCCATAGCATGGGCAGTCTCTGGGTTATAAACCTGTCCCTCCAGCACATTCTGTTGATTGTGGTAATGAGGTTGAGGTCTCTGGAACGTGTGGTGTGCAGGGATTGGGATTTCTTAGATGTAGCATTTCTAACAGAGCTGGGTCAGACATGGTTTTGTAAGTCATGCAGAGATCACCTCTAAGTAGACAATATGAGACAGAGAATAGCTGGAGTTTTTTTGAGTCTGTCCATATAGAATTAGAAGTTATGTACCTACCATAACGTTCCATATTAGTTGTCTTCTCTCGCCTTCTTTCTTACTGGATGGGTTCGGAGCCGATCCTCGGCTCCGACTCAGCACTTGCTAAGCTCGAGAGTCACTTTTACCAGCTCGAGGCAGCCCCATATCCCATGATGCAATGCGGTAATTACCCAGATCTCGTTTGGTATCTAGAGGAAAAACTGCCTATAAAAACTTTCCACTTAAGGAAAGAGAAACACTAACCTAAAAAGGCTGTAATGGAAACCAGGTAATCAAGGACAAGAACTATCTGGTGTCCATGGAAGAAGAATCTTCCAGAGAAAAGGGGAGATCAAGGTCTGTCCAGGCTAGGGGGACAGGAGGGAGGGGCGCAAGAAAGAAGGCGAGAGAAGACAACTAACATGGAACGTTATGGTAGGCACATAACTTCTAAATGTTAAGTTGTCAATCTCGCCTTCATTCTTGCTGGATGGGACCGCGTCCCTAGCACCTCTATCCTGGGTGGCTCAATGGAACAGACTCGTGAGAACAGTGGAACCAAAGCTTGCCCTGTCCCTGGAGGCCAAATCCAATTTGTAATGAGAAACGAAGGTATGAGGAGTGGCCCAAGTGGCTGCTGCACAAATAGTATCTAAGGGTAGTCTAGCCTGAAAAGCTGTAGAAGTGGCTAGACCTCTTGTGGAATGAGCTTTAGGTTTTGAGTTCAGCTGTTTGCCCCTAAGCTGATAAATGTCAGAAATGGTGGAAGATAGCCATCTAGTAAGGTCACTTTAGAAACGGGGAGACCTTTTCTATTTTCAGCATAAGACAGGAAGAGCTGATCGGACTTCCTAAATTGCTTTGTTCTGTCCAAGTAATATCTAAGTTGGCGATGAACATCTAGGTAATGCAATTTTTGTTCCGCCCTGTTAGAATAATTTGGAAAAATACAGGGAGATCAATGGATTGGTTTAAATTTGTCTTAGAAGCAACCTTGGGCAAAAAGGATGGGTTGGTTCTCAAGGATACTCTGTCTTTGTGGAAGACCAAATAAGGGGACGAACACAGAGGGCATGAAGTTCAGACACTCTTCTAGCCGAGGTAATAGCGACTAGAAAAAGTGTCTTCCAAGAAAGAAACTTTAATAAACATGAAGCAGCCGGTTCGAAAGGGGGAAGTATCAAGGATGTCAGCACTAAATTTAAGTCCCACTGTGGTGGAGGATCTCTAACAGGGGGTTTAAGAAGGAACACTCCTTTGAGAAAGGCTTTACAAAGTTTCTGGGACATAATGTTGTGGTCTGCAAAGCCGACATGGAAGTTCGAGATTGCAGCCAACTGAACTTTGACTGTGGAAGACGAAGAACCTGAGTGAAAAATTTCCGCAAGGAAATCCAAGACCGACTGAATAGGGGCAGTAAAGGGGTCTATGTTCTTAGATATTGCCCAAAAAGAGAAGCGTTTCCACTTGCTAGAATAAATCCTCCTGGTAGAGGACTTAAGAGAAGCTACTATGATATCTCTAATGGGGTTAGAGATCATAGGAAGCCTGGCTAAGGAAGGAAGTGGAGCAACCAAGCTGTGAGGTTGAGGGAAGGAACGGACCGGTGCAGTTGACCCGACTGATGCGTCAGAAGATCAGGAACTGGGTCCAGATGCCAAGGCCGCACCAAAAGATGGCGATGAAGGAACGGGAACCAAATTTGTCGAGGCCAGTAAGGGGCAATGAGAATCATTTTGGCTCTCAAGACGGTAGCTTTCTGGAGTACTTGTGGTATCAAAGGAAAGGCATAAAGAAGTCCCCGGGGCCAATCTTGGGTAAGAGCGTCTCTGGGGGGATGGCCCGGAAGTGGGAGAGAGAGAAGAAGTCTGGGCATTTGCTGTTTTGGGGTGTAGCAAAAAGATCGCAGCATGGGCGGCCCCACTTCTGAAAAATCTCCTCCACAATGGATTGCTTGAGAGACCACTCATGAGGCATGAGAATAGCTCTGCTCAATCTGTCCGCTATTATGTTGGTTTTCCCGGGGATATGCGTTGCTACCAGAAACCGATGAAAGGAGATCGCCCATTGCCAAAGTCTGAGAGCTTCTCGACACAAGGTATAGGACTTGGTTCCGCCCTGCTTGTTGATGTACCACACGACGGACATGTTGTCCGTGTGAACTGCAATAGTCCCTAAAGGGAGAAAGTCGTTGAGGGCTTGCAACGTTAAAAGCACTGCTCTCATCTCTAGGACATTTATGTGCAGGTGGTATTCGAACGGTTGCCACGTGCCATGAACCATCCTGCCCTGATAATGCCCCCCCACCCGATCAGGGAGGCATCCGAAGTGAACGTGGCTACCGGGGCCGGGGGAACAAATGGTCTGCCCTGATGAACTAGAGGAGAGGAAATCCACCAGGATAGATGGTTCTTGCAGGTTTGTGTCACCAGAATCTTGTGACGCATGGGAAGCTGCTGGAAGGACCATTGGGTGAACAACATCCATTGTAGGAGACGCATGTAAAAGCGGGCCAGAGGAAGAAGTGTTATGGCAGCTGCCATGAGGCCCAACACTTTCAGGACCAACCTGACTTGTGCCCTTTTGCTGGATAGGATGATCCGAACGTGGTTTTGGATATCTAGGATTCTCTGACTTGTTAGGTTTGCTGACATCCGAGTAGTGTCTAGATTTGCGCCTATAAAGGTAATAGATTGGCAGGGCGACAAGGAAGATTTTTCGAAGTTGACTGAAATTCCTAAGTGACCGCAGAGACGTAGAGTGTAATCTCTGGCTTGGAGAAGTTGATGCCTGGTGGTGGCTGAGAGGAGCCAGTCGTCGGGATACGGAAACACCTGGAATCCTTGACATCTCAGGTGAGCCGTGACCACTGCCATGCATTTGGTGAACACTCTGGGGGCTGTAGTGAGGCCAAAGGGCAGGGCTCTGAATTGAAAATGACTGGTCCCCAGCCGAAAGCGGAGAAAACTTCTGGAGCGTCTGTGAATCGTTATATGATAGTACGCATCCTGAAGGTCTATGGAGCACATCCAGTTGTCTTTGCCCAGAAAGGGCAAAATTGATTGAAGTGTGACCATCCGAAATCTTGTCTTTGACAGACTTGTTGAGCCTGCTGAGGTCTAATATTGGTCTCCAGTCTCCCGTCTTTTTGGGGACCAAAAAGAACCTTGAGTAGATTCCGGGCTCTAAATGATCTTTTGGTACTGGCTGGATGGCCCTTTTCTTTAGAAGCTTTGACACCTCTAATTTTGCAATTTCCCTTAGACCGGGTGGTACGTCTGGAAGGGAACCTCTTTGAGGGAAGGGGCTTTCCTCGAAAATAATCTTGTAACCCTCGGATATGATCGACTGTACCCATTTGTCTTGAGAGAGGGAAAGCCAGGCTTCTGGGTACAGCGACAATCTCCCCCCGACTGCCTCCAAGGGTGGGCAGTCGGGCAACACCTCAGGGATGCTGGAAGGGCTTGTCAGAGAGAGGCTCTCTGGAGCCCTGGTTCTGCGGACCCCCTCTGCCCCTAGGGCGGAGTCTGTTATTATTATTACCCCCTCTGCCTCTGGGGGTAAACTGACCACGTGCGTCAGGCGTGACTCCTTGTGATTTCCGGAACCACATTTTCCCTCCCTTCTGACCTTTGGGGTAAGGTCTAGGAGGAGTGGAGAAACGGACTCCTACGGCAGAAAAAGTCTTGCCGTCCTGCTCGCACCTGGTTAAAGTGTCCTTCACCTGAGGGCCAAACAACATTGTCCCATCAAAGGGAGAGTTTGTGAAGGACGCCTTAAAGGGGTCTGCAAAATTACAGAGCCGCATCCAGGACTGACGTCTGAGGGCCACTCCTGTGCCTGTAGCTCTACTCCCCCCATCAGCTGCATAAGAAATGAGACGCATGGAGGAGTTGGTTATGGAATTTAGGATTCCCAGCTGAGAGGCAATCTTTTCTTGAGCCCCTGCTGCTGACGGGTCCTGTACTACTTCACCTAGCTCTTTGAGGATGTCTCGCTGAAGTCTGGTGAAGTGACACAAATAATTCAGCGAACGCATAGCAAAGGTCGCTGAAGAGAACATCCACTTGCCATACCTGTCCATGGTCCTAGACTCCTTGTTAGGAGGATGGACTGGCACGGAAGGATCTGCAAGTTCCTTCTTGGTGGCGGCCGCCACCACCATGGCATCAACCGGGACACCCTTAGTAAGAAACTGCTTTTCAGCGGGGGCCGTGATAAACTTTGAAGGTCTCCTGGGGACTGGTTCCACCGAATCAGGAGATGCCCACGTCTTTCAAGCTATGACTTCCATAAGGGGGTTGAAAGGCGGAGACACCCAGGAGGTGGAGGGTCGAGATCCAAAAGCCTCCAGGTATACCGATTCATCCTCGGAAGGATTAATGGAGGGCCAGTTCCCCCTCTGTTTGAGGAGTTCAAGGATGTCTGAAAAGGAGACATCCTCAGAGGGAGATCTTGGGGACCCCTCCGACTCATCTAAATCGGTATCTGATGTTGTAGACTCAGGGGAGTCTAAATGCTTCCTCTTGCAGGTCCTCTTACGTGGGGGTTCACCTGAAGGATCAGGAGAAACCTCGGAAGAGGAAGTCCTTCCCAATGGGGAAACCTAGGGCGATGGATCTCTGGGTCCGGGAGCAAGAGAGCGGGAAGAGGCATCTACAGGCACCATAGAGGGAGGAGCTAAAGGAACCGACTGCTGGCTAAGCTCTGGGGCTAGCACACTCCTCATCACCTCGGAGGCTCCCCTCCCAGGGAGGGCCGAGAGATCCCGCTCCGAAGAAACAGGGATCCCCGGTCCCACCGAAAGGGAAGGCTCCGAAGCAGATGTCGGGGCCGAGCTCACCAAGGCCGAAGGTCCGAGAGGGAGAACGGGGTCGGACAAGGGTCCGATGCCACTCGCCCCCTCGGAACCAACCAGGGAAGCCCGACGCCTGAATCCCTCCAAGGAAGGTCTCAAGGAGGAGATAGGAGTCGAGGACGACGGAGCCGAAAGGTGTGGTATCGGCTCCGAAACAGCAACAGTCACGGTACCAATAATCTCCGGCTCCGAACTCTGTAAGAGAGTCGAAGGAGGAATCTCAGGGGGGTGTAGGATAGCTGACGTCTGATGAGACAGGCTATGGAGCATCTGGGCTAGTGCCTGTGATTTTAATAGCCTACTCACCACTCTCTATAAGTCGTGGTCTGAGAGCCTGGAAGACCTCGATGATCGGCTACGATGGCTCCGCTCCGAAAGCAAGGGAGAAGCTGGAGCCGAGTGTATAGACTCCAAGGAAGGAGATCTAGACCTCTTCTTGGACGGAGCCATCGGAGCCGAAGAACGTTCGGCTCCAGGCGGAGCCGACAACTTGTCGGCTCCGAGAGGAGACAAGGATATCTTGGCTCCAGCCGGAGCCGAGACATGCTTCGACGCTAGGGTGTCGGCTCCAGACGGAGCCGACACAGGTGCCGAAGCCAGGGTATCGGCTCCGACCGGCGCCGGTACAGAAGCTTCCAACAAGGAAGGATGGCTCCGGACGGAGCCGATGTCGACTCCGGCGGAGTCGGAACCAAGACCACAGACTTGGACACCGAAGCCTGGGTCTTGGAAGGCTTGGAGGGCTTCCCGGAGCCGACCTTAGCCGGGGAACTCTCTGGTTTAAGAAGACCCCTTAGGATCAACTTATTTCTACGTTCCTGCAGGACTCTCTGGCTGAAAGAATGACATATAGCACAGGAGTCCTGCAGGTGTAGGGGTCCCAGGCAATAAATACAAGAAGTGTGACCGTGTGTCAGAGACATCTTCTGACAGCACGAGTCACACTTCTTGAAACCTGAGACCCTAGTATCTTTGGACATGTCTCAGTCCTAAAACACTCACACACACCAATCAGTCCAATACAAAGACACTAACTACTAAAAATTATTAATAACTAATAAATTAGTTATTACTATGACAGTGACACAACACACACACACCTGAGGGAAATCCTGACAGGAACTGTGAGGGTGGGAAAGGCCTAAGGCCCGAAACACTGAAACTAAGTGAACTAAGGGGAAAAGGGTATGGAGCTAAGTGAAAAAGTACACTGAAGGATATGAAGACTAAAAGACTAAAAATTAGAGTTTTTAGACGCCTAAAACCTTACAAATAGCAAGAAAAATATCACTTACCAGGAGCTGGTAAAAAGAATGAACTCATTAGCGAAGCGGCAAACGAGATCTGGGTAATTACCTCCTTGCATCATGGGATATGGGGCTGCCTCGAGCTGGTAAAAGTGACTCTCAAGCTTAGCAAGTGCCGAGTTGGAGCCGAGGATCGGCTCCGAACCCATCCAGCAAGAATGAAGGCGAGATTGACAACTTAACATCAAGTGTTTAAGGCCTAAGATCCTCTTTGTGAAGTACTTTTCCAGCCTAACCAGTTGTTGCAGATGCTTAGTGAGGTACATGCCAAAAGGGGCATTGTACTCGATGATTGACCTAATGAGGGAAGAGTAGAGGGAGACAATGACCTCTTTCTTCCTGGATGCAAAACCCTTAGTAATGAGATGTGCCACATAGAAGGACTTTCTGACCACAGTGGCAATGTGGTGATCAAAAGAGAGGTTGCTGTCAACCTGTGTTCCCAGATCTTTTATAACGCCTTCTGTGTTCAGTGAACTACCATCGATGTGGTAATTCATGGGACCTCGGTTTTTCCCAAAGGGGATGATGACACATTTTTTGGCATTGAGCTTAAGGCCATGGTTCTGACACCAGTCGTTGATCTCAGTGAGGCCTTTCTGTAGGATGTCAGCATCACTTGGGGAGTTAAATAATAGCTCCCAACTTGCAACTGTCTGCGAAATTTGTCAGCCAGAGTCCCTTCCTGTTGGCCTGGACTTCAGAGAAGTAGATACCAAACAGGAGAGGACCCAGGACAGAACCTTGCGGGACTCCACTCGTGACTGGTCAGCAGTCTGACTTGGAGTCAGCTACTTTCACACTGTGGGTTCTATCTGTGTGCCAGTTTGCAACCCACCAAGTGATATAGGGGTTGATGCCTAGCTTAGTGAGTTTTTCTATGATTCCTGAGTGGGGAATTCTATCAAAGGCCTTGGCCAGATCAAGGTAGGCTGTATGAACCACCTTGATTTTCATCCATAGCTCTGGTGACTGACTCAAGGAAGCCGACCAAGTTGAGCAGGCATGATCTACCCTTCACAAAACTAAACTGTGTGGGATCCAGAGTTTGGAGACTCCCTATATCCTTGTTTATTAGGTCCATGATGATGTGTTCCACAGCTTTGCATATCAGACTCGTCAGGCTAATGAAGCGATAGTTCCCAGGATTTGTAGTCGCTCCTCCTTTGTGAAGAGGGATGACTGTAGCACTGCGCCATTCGGTAGGGACAAAGCCTGAGGTGAGGCTGTGATTGAACACAGAACACAGGTGAGGTGCCAGTTCACTCTGTAGTTCACTGGATCAATAGTTATGAACTTACCATAAGGTTAGATCCGTGTTGTCTCATTCTCATCCAGATCAATGTTTGGGTTGTCGGATCAAATCAAATCTGACCTCAGCACCTTCTACCAGAGGATGTGTGAGCTTTAGATTGCACATCCAACTTAAAATGAGATACAAAGGTGTGAATGGTTGACCAAGTTGCTGCTGCACAGATGTCACTAATAGGAACTCCTTTTATGAATGCTGTAGAGGTAACTATTGTTCTAGTAATGTGAGCCTTGGGTTTTGAATGCAAAGGCAATCCTTGAGTTTTATATATTAAATAAATGCAGTCTGACAACCACTTAGAAAGTGTGACTTTTAATACATGTTGTGTTAGTTTCATTTCGGAAAAAGAGACAAATGGCCGGTCTGACTTTCTAATATTTTTGGTCTAGTGTAAGTACAATCTAAGCTATCTGAACTGTGAAGCGTGTGTTCTCCCTTGGTCCAGTAATTTGGGAAAAATACAGTATGTCGATGATTTGATTCCAATCTGTTTCAGATGGAACCTTTGGGAGAAAGAAAGGGTTCATTCTCAATGATACTACGTCTTCATGGAAGATAAGAAAGGGTGGCTTACATGAGGACACTTCTAATTCCAAAATTCTTCTAGCAGAGGTAATGGCAATAAGGAAGACGGTCTTTCAAGAAAGAAGCTTAAGTTGGCTGAGGCTGCAGGCTCAAAAGATTTTTGAGTCAATGATTGAAGTAACTATGTGAATCCCATGGAAGAAATGGGTCTCGATTGGGAGGTCTCAACAAAACGTTCCTTTTATTAAAAAAGAAGTTATGTACTTACCGTAACGTTCCATACAAGTTGTTCTTCTCGCCTTCATTCTTACTGATGGGTTCGGAGCCGATCCTCGGCTCCGAGTCGGCCAAATTGCAAAGCTCAAGGTCTCTAACAGCTCAAGACTTAAAAAACCTATCCCACAATGCATCTCTACCTTCCCCAGATCTTGTTTGCTGCCAACTAGCGTTAAACCTACCCCAGATTTCAAGGAAATCTATTGATAACTATAGAGAGAAAACTCCTCAGAAGAACCAAAACCAACGTATAGCCTCTCGAACTTCCAGACATTGGATGGGGGTAGGTGGGAGGGTCGTAAGAATGAAGGCGAGAAGAACAACTCACATGGAACGTTATGGTAAGTACATAACTTCTTTATGTGAAGTTGCTCAATCTCGTCTTCATTCTGACTGATGGGTAGCATCCCCAGTACCATAAACCTGGGTGGCTCACGGGAGTATATAAGGACAGCAGACCCAAATGAAGCTCTGTCCCTAGAGGCTTTATCTACCTTGTAGTGAAATATGAAGGTATGTGGCTTTGACCATGTGGCAGCTGCACAAATAGAATCAATGTGTAGTCTGGCCAAGAAGGCTATGGAAGTAGAAACAGCTCTGGCTGAATGATCTTTGACTTTGTCATGTGAAGAAATGTCTGCCTCATGGTAAACAAAGAATATGCAATCAGAAAGCCATTTAGATAAGGTAACTTTAGATACCGGTGCACCTTTTCTGGACTCTGAGAAGGAGATAAATAACTGATCAGCTCTTCTATGATTTTTTTGTCCTGTCCAAATAGAAATGAAGTTGTCTATGGACGTCAAGTTTGTGAAGCATATATTCCAACTGATTAAGGTGATTGGGAAAGAAAACAGGTAAGTCAGTTGCCTGGTTAAGGGTGAATTCAGAGCAAATTTGGGGTAAGAATGACAGATTCATCCAGAGGGAGACCCTATCTTTGTGGAATATCAAATATGGATGCTTAATTGAAAAGGCTTGCAACTCAGACATTCTGTTTGCTGAAGTAATGGCCACCAAGAAAATGGTCTTCCAAGAAAGATATTTCAGCTCACAAGGAGAAGCAGGTTCAAAGGGTGGGAGAATAATCTTGGATAGGACTAGATTCAAATTCCATGGGGCAGTAGGAGATCTAATCGGTGGTTTTAAGTGCATCGTACCCTTCAAAAAGGCCTTCACCAACTTGTTAGACACAGTACCATTTCCAGATTCACCTATATGGAAATTAGATACAGCAGCCAGTTGTACCCGAATGGTGGCTGCTGCAGCAGCTCCTTCATTGAACAGTTTGGTCAAAAGCCCCAGGATATCAAAAATGGAGGCCAGAATAGGGTCAATGTTATTCTGTTGAGCCCAAATGGAAAACCTTTTCCACTTGCTGAGATATAGTTTTCTGGTTGAAGACTTGTGTGAGGACAACAGAATATGTTGAGCTTCTGCTGATAAATTTTGGAACCTGGCTATTCTGGGAATTGAAGCAGCCAAGCTGTCAGTCTGATGGACTGAAGAGAAGGGTGAAGAGCTCCTGATGAGTGGGTCAAAAGATCTGGCACTGGGTCCAGGATCCAAGGCTCTTCTACTAGGTGAGGCTTCAGAAAGGGGAACCAGATTTGACGAGGCCAGTATGGGGCTATTAAGATAAGTGTCCTGCCCAGAAAACTGGCTTTCTGCAAAACTTTGGGAATCAGAGGAAAGGGAGGGAAGGCATAAAGGAGTCCCGGGGGCCAATCATGCGCGAGCGCATCCCTCGGGGATTGTCCCTGTTGAGGGATCAGGGCAAAGTAGTTGCTGCATTTGGTGTTCGTGGGAGGTGCAAAGAGGTTGCAGCAAGGCTGGCCCCAGCCCCATCTGCAGAAGATCATTTCTGCTACTTCGTTCTCGAGGGACCACTTGTGAGGCAACAGAATTGCCCTGCTGAGTTTGTCCGCTATTACGCTGGAATTCCCCAGGATGTGTGTTGCTATCAGAAAGCGCTGGATGGACTCTGCCCATTTCCACAATCTTAGAGCCTCTCGACATAGGGGATAAGATCTGGTTCCTCCTTGTTTGTTTATATACCAGACTACGGACATGTTGTCTGACTGAATTGCAATCGTGCCCAGAGGAAGAGAGTCTTGGAAGGACTGCAATGCTAAGAGAGCCACTCTCATCTCTAGAACAATGATGTGCAAATGAGCCTAGTGAACCTGCCACGTACCTTGGGCTGTCCATCCCTGATAATGCCCCCCCACCCTATCAGGGAGGCGTCCATGGTCCCCATTGCAACTGGAGCCAGGAGGACAAAGGGACGTCCCATGGTCAGTGACTCGGACGTTAGCCACCACCGAAGATTGTCCTTGCAAGAGTTGGTTATCAGAACTGGGTGATTCATTGGCAAGTCCTGAAATGTCCACTGTGAGAACAGCAGCCACTAAAGAATGTGCATGTGAGATCTCGCCAGAGGTATTGCAATGATAGCTGCTGCCATGGTGCCAAGCAACTTGAGAATCTGCGATGCTAGTGCTTTGTGTTTTGACAGGAGATCCACAATCTGTTGTCATAGGGTGAGCACTCTTTCTGAAGGAAGCTTTAAAGACATGTTGACTGTGTTTTAAGTCTGGTCCTATAAACACTGTACGCTGCAATGGCAATAAAGCAGACTTTTCTGAATTTATCATAATGCCCAGTTGGTAACATAGATCTAAGGCAGTGTCCCTTGCCCAGATAAGCTGATACCTGGTGGGTGTGGTGAGGAGCCAGTAATCCAAATACGGAAACACCCGGATTCCTAGATGTCTCAAGTGAGCCATGACAATTGCCATACATTTGGTGAACACTCTGGGGGCTGTAATGAGACCAAACGGCAGGGCCAGAAACTGGAAGTGACTGGCTAACAGCCTGAAGCGCAGATGATCTCTGGATGGCCTGGCCATTTTGATACGGTAGTACGCATCCTGAAGATCTATTGAGCACATCCAACTGTCCTTCCCTAGAAGCGAGATTATGGACTGAAGCGTGACCATCCGGAACTTTGTCTTTACTACATATTTATTGAGTCTGCTGAGGTCCAGAATTGGTCTCCAGTCCCCTGTCTTCTTTGGCACTGGTTGGATGACTCTTTTTTGTAATAGTTTTTGAACCTCTACCATTGCCACATCCCGTAGACTGGGTGGAACGTCCATGATTCCTTTTGCTGGTCTGGGCTGGGTATGAAAGGGGATGAAATAGCCTCTGGATATAACATTTTGTACCCATCGGTCTTCTGAGATTTTTAGCCAGGCACCTAGGTACAAAGACAAACGTCCCCTAACTGCCTCCAGACCAGGACAGTCAGGCCTCCTTTCAGGAGCGCTGATAGGGTTTGCCAAGGAACTGATCCCTGTCACCCTGGTTTTGCGGACCCCCTCTGCCACGTGGGCATCTTCCATCATTGCCCCCTCCTCTGCCCCTGGAGGAGGCTTCACCAAATCAGTTTGGAAAGGCTACTTGGGCTTTGCAGAACCACATTTTTCCTCCCCGTGGACCTTTAAGGTAAGGTCTAGTAGGGGTGGAAAAATGAACTCCTATGGCAGATATAGTCTTACCATCTTGCTCAAATCTGGTGAGGGTCTCTTTAACGTTTGGTTCAAACAAAGAATTACCATCAAAAGGGGCATTCACAAACAATGACTTGAAAGGTTCTGCAAAGGAACATAAGCACATCCAGGAATGTCTCCGCAGAGCAATTCCTGTACTCGCTGCCCTACTCATCCCATCGGCTGCGTAAGATACGAGGTGCATGGAAGAGTTAACAATAGAATTGTGGGTATTTTTTGCTCTCTAAATACATTAAACTGGTACCTAGTATTTGTAAGGACTCTTGGTCTTTTTTGACCAACATTAATAGTATTCCTTTTAACAACCATTACAACTTTCTCACTATTGACGTTGTCGATTTGTACACCTCAATCCCTCACCAAGAAGCAGTTGAGTGGATTTGTTTGCTCCTTAATGAACTTAAAGCACCTAAAGTTGAAATCAACAACGTCACTGAATTATTAGACATACTTCTCACGTCTAATTTTTTCACCTTTGATGGATCTATCTATTTGCAAACTCAAGGTGTGGCAATGGGTTCACCTTGCGGTGCCAGTGTTGCCAATCTCTTTATGGCACACTGGGAGAAAAATTTCCTTTTTAACAACCCAGACTGGATGAAATACATCCATTATTATACGAGATTTTTGGATGATGTTTTCATCCTCTTCGAAGGTGAGGCCACACTAGCAGAGTCATTAGTGGACTTTTTAAATACAACTACACCTTTCCTTAAGTTTACTCACAATTTTTCTAAGGAAAGTATTGACTACCTCGACATTAAATTGACTAAAGATCCAACTATTCCTAGCCTTCAATCTTCCATTTTCAGGAAAGCCACTTACTGCAATTCCTTTTTACACTATTCTAGCTCTCACCCTTACAAACAAAAAAGAGCTATTGTCAAAGGTCAACTGGTGAGGGCAGTAAGGATGTGCAGTAAGCTTTCCGATTTCATTTCTGAGTGTAACTTCCTGAAATAACTTTTTATTAATAGAGGTTACCCTCAGGTTATATTTGAGACTTTACTTAGCGAGGTTGAGCTTAAGAGATCTAATGGCTATTTTAAGCCTCTCCTCAACTGTGAGAAGGTAGTCGGAACAACCGAACAGGTTCTTGCCATCAATGAAGAAGAGATGAGTAATCCAGATACAACAGTCGAGTTAACTACTGTACAAGGTTTGACCATTCCCCCTTTGAGTTTTATCACCACTTTCAACAGTAATTCTAATCAGATTTTGAGGATTATACAGAAAAATTGGTTTTTCATTGAAAATAATCCACTCTTATTAGAAAAATTAGGTACTAGACCTCATGTTGTTTATAAAAGGGGAATGAATATAAAGGAATTGTTACAGAGGAATACTTACTCACATTCTTACCCCTATAATAGACTTAAAGGGACCTTTTCTTGTGGAATGTGTAACTGGTGTAATGTAATTCGGGTTGGTTCCACCTTTTCTATTAGGGATAGAAAATTTGACATTAAATTTAAAATCAACTGTGAAACAAAGCCTATAGTGTACATTGCTTTCTGTGTGCATTGCCCTGCGTTTTATGTCGGAAAAACCGACAGAAAATTTAAGGAGCGTGTCTATCAACACTGCTACGCCATCAAAAAAGGTAAAACTGAAAACACACTGGCTAAGCACGTTACATGTAATCCAGGGCACAGTTTCACATTCATGGGCATCGATCATGTACCAGTATCCATTAGAGGTGGCCCTATTTCACTGGTTCTTGAAAACCGTGAATTGGAATGGCAGATGAAACTTGATGCCTTTAATAATCCGGGTTTAAATGAAAATTGCAATATTGCACCTGTTCTCAAACTCAAGGCATTTTTGAGATGATGCCTATACTGAGTATATCTTGTTCAGTTTTTGTTGACCCTTATTTCCTAATAGGGTTGGCTTATCTCAACTTTATTATAAAATAACAAATAGTTACCCTTATATTTTTAAATTTATGTTCTTATTACTAACCCTTTTGATCTAATCATCTATTAGATTTTAGTTGCTCAGGCAACTTTCATCAACTTTGGTCATCTTTACTTAATTTTATGATTTTTATTAAAAACTTTTAAATATTTTCCATGTATACTAACTATGTTATTGTTAACTGATGAGTTATTTAACTATGTATTTCTTTAATTTGGTATTGCCCTTTTAAGTGTACTGTTTTATTTCAATTGAAAGGAAGTGATGTAATGTATCAACTGTTACTTAGGTTCAAAAAGGTTTTGGCGCCCTTTTTGTACTTCTCTGATGAAGCTTCTCTCTTTTGGAGTAGCGAAAACGCTTGTTGTCTTTCCACAATAAATTTGCGTTAAGGAATATTATTTTGTGCTTTGGGCTTTGCTTTGACCAGGACCTTTTGTTGTGTCAGTTTGCTTGCTCGTTTTTAGGCGTTCAATAGAATTGAGGGTAGTAAGCTGAGAGACTTCACTTTGTCTGCCACTGAATCAGCTACTGCACCCTGGAGAGTATTGCCTAGCTCTTTCAGGAGATCTCTCTGAAGCCTTGTGAAATGGATAAAATAGTTCAAGGACCGAAGAGCAAAGGTCATAGAACCGAAAATGTGCTTGCCGTATCTGTCCATGATCCTAGAGTCCCTATTAGGAGGATGGACAGACATAGAGGTCTCTGAGATCTCCTTCTTAGTGGCTGCTGCAACCACCATGGCATCAACAGGTATGGGTTTGGATAAGAAAGACTTGTCATGAGGAGCAGAAATGTATTTATTGGGCCTCATAGGGACAGGCTCCATAGAATCTGATGACTCCCATTCCCTTCGAGACAAAAGATCCATCAACTCATCGAAGGGCAGAGAAACCCAAGACTTGGAAGGTCGAGACCCGAATGCCTCCAGGAGCACCGATTCATCCTTGGTAGGGTTAATGGGCCACCAGTCACCCCTCTGCTTAATGATCTCTAGGATATCTGCAAAGGAGATATCCTCAGAGGAGGACTTTGGGCACCCTTCCGATTCCTCCAAATCAGTGTCAGACGTGATGGATTCCTGAGGGGAATCTAAATGTCTTCTCTTACATAACCTCTTCCGAGGGCTCTCCTCAGTGGGAACTTCTGGGGAGGTCTCGGAAGAGCAGGGTTCCCCCAATGGGGCTTCATGAGGCTCCGGGTCTCTACACTTACGGTGGGTCTGCAGTGACGGAGAAGATTCCGGTGCTTTTCGGGAGGAGGTGGCCATTTCAGAGGTAGTGGCTGTCCTGGGGGACAAAACCCTCCTCATGGCATCGAAGGCACCATGGCTCCGATGCGAGGAAGCACCCGGGTCTGAAGACACCGAAGACTCCTCCTGCACCAAAACCACCAGCTCTGAGCCAGAGGTAAAAGCCAAACTCATCCACGCCGAAGCCCCAAGTGGGAGAGTCAGAACCGATGCATCGGTTCGACTCCCGTCCCCGAAAACGATGGGAGAGTGTCGGCTCCCAGATTCTGCTGCAGGAGCAGAGGACATCAGGGTTGTCGTTGCCAACAGGTTCGAAGTGAGTGTCAGAACCGACGGTTCCACAAATGTCTGAGCAGCCTCCTCTGGCTCCGAAGTCTCGGTTCGAATCGGAGGAGGAGCAGAAGTCATAGTAGAGGACTTTGTCAGTTCTGAAGCTGCCCGAGTCGAAGCCGACAGAATTTTAGCCAGCGTTGGATCCTGTAACAGTCTCCATACCACACGATCCACATCCGAATCAGAAAGTCTGGAAGCCCAAGAGAAAGCTACAGATAGAGCCAGTGAACCCAGAATCAGGGATCTCAATGTAGGAGATACCGGTTCCAAGACTAGGGACCGGCTCCTACCCACAACCTATACAGTCAGTTACAAAGACAGTGGAGCCGACAGAGGAACCTTCTTAGAGGCTTTCAGAACTGAAGAGCCCTTTGGAACCAAACTCGCAGAAAAGGAAGCCGAAGACGAAGGTTTTGGTTTCCCTGGAGCAGTATCCAAGTCTGACTGGAAAGCAGACTTAATCAATCCATGCTCGACCGACTTCCTTTTCCTTTCTGCCAAAACCCTAGTACTGAATCCATGGCAAATGGAACAAACCTCTTGGAGATGCACCTCTCCCAAACAGTAGACACATGTGGTGTGGCCATCGGCAATTGACATCTTCTGATTACACTTAGTGCGCTTCTTAAACCCTGACTTGGCCTTTTCAGACATAATGACACAGTAAAATCACAGCAATGAAAAAAACACTAATAACCAAAGAAAGGTTAGCAACAACACACAATATAAGCCTAACCGGCTACAAATACAACTAAGAAAAGTCTTACTCGGCTGAAGCTGTAGTAAAGGAAAACAGCCCAACTGGCTGAAGACAAACAACTCAAAGGAGCCTAACTCAGCTATAAGCCTAAACGGCTACAAATAAGGTGACGAAAAGCCTAACTCGGCTTAAGGGATAGGGAAATTAAGCCTACTGGCTATGAGGAACAGAACCAACAAGGCCAAACGCCCAGAAAAAAAGAATGAAAACACAAGTTCTTATATTATTAAAAAAATATTAACAATTAGAAGAGCAGAACCCCCCCCCCCCAAAAAAAAATAGGTATCCTATCAAACTCTCAAAACTCTCACAAAGGTTATTCTATCTAAAGAAGAAAAAGACAAAACTTATCTCTCAAACGGCCTGAGCTGTGGAGAAATGCACGATCTGTTGCAGCGGCAAAAAAATAGAGATACATTGTGGGACAGGATTTTTTGGCCTTCGAGCTGTTAGCGACCTTGAGCTTTGCAATTTGGCAGACTCGGAGCCGAGGATCGGCACCATATCCATCAGTCAGAATGAAGGCGAGATTGAACAACTTCACATCTTTAGATATCCTAAGAGAAACAATAGCTGAGTGATTGTGGCCTATGTGAAAATATGAAATGGCAGCCATGTGAGCTTTGATAGTAAAATAACTGGAACCCTGCCAAAAAACTTCTGAAAGAAAATCCAGTATTGAAGAGGGGTGAAAAAGAGTCCAATCCTTTTGAGGATGCCCAGACAGACAATCTTTTCCATTTGCTCTTGTAAGTCATTTTGGTTGATTCCTTTTGTGAAAAGAAGATTTTGTGGACCACCTGAGAGGAAAGTTTGGGATCTTTAGCTATTGTCAAAATTAGAGAAACCATGTGGTTAGTTTTAGGGTCTGGAGATCTGGTAGAGGCATGCCAGACAGGTGATTCAGCAGATCCGAGATAGGATCCAGCACCCAAGGTGAGTGCATAAAATGAGGCCAAAGAAAGGGGAACCATATTTGCCAGGGTCAAGATGATTCAATGAGGATCACCTTGGTATTGCACCTTATGGCTTTATGCATGAATTTCATCAAGAGAGGTAAGACCAGGGGGCCAAATGTGGACTGTCCATGTGGCAGGATGAGGGCAAAGTAATTGCTGTATCTGTTTAAGTAGGAGGCAAAGAGGTCACAGCAAGGTTGGAACCAGCAGCCGAATATCTCTGTTGTTACTGTTTGTTTGAGAGACCACTCATGAGGTAATAGGATACACCTGCTCAACCTGTCTGCTATTAAAGTCGACAACCTGGAAATGTGCACTGCTACCAGAAAGCAATGGGAAAACATTGCCTGCTGCCAGACTCGCATGACCTCCTGGCAAAGAAAATATGAACATGTTCCCCCTTGTTTGTTGATGTACCAGACCACTGACATATTGTCTGTCTGGATGGAAATCACACCCTTAGGTAGAAAGTCCTGAAAAGCCTGCAACGCTAGGAGGGCTGCTTTCATCTACAACACATTGATGTGATGTTTGGCCTCTGCAGGTGACCACGTCCCTTGAACTGTCTTCCCTTTGAAATCTCCCCCCATCCCAGAAGGGAAGTGTCCGTGGTTTCTGTGGCCTGGGGAGCTTGTAAGCAGAAAGGTCTCCCTTCTATCACTGATGGAAAGAAGTTATCCACCATCGTATATGATTTATGCATATTGGAGAAAGATGGATTCTAGTGGGCAGAGGGTGGAGACACTGTGACCATTAGACTGACACTGTCCACTGTAACACTCTAATGTGGTATCTTGCTAATGGTATTAATGTAATGACAGAGGCCATCAGACCTAACAAACAAAGAATCAGTCTTGCTTGTAGGCAGGCAAGTTGAGGTACCTGAGAGGCCACTGGTCTTAAAGACAGAAATCTTACATTTGGCAGTGTGGCAATCTGTTGAATTGTATCGATTTGACATCCAGCAAACTCTGTGTTGTGTGGAGGTCAATTTGCTCTTTGTATGATTGGATCTATATGACGCTATCGAATGGACTAAATAGCGAATGCTATTTAGTCGATCCGATACTGTCGAAATAGCAAAGTCACGGAACATCACATTTTTTCCCAGGGAAAAAAATTTGGTGGGCCGTCTTCGGGACTTTGTCATTTCCTCCACTGTGGTAAGATCTTGGAGTTGGTATATTTAAGTAGGGGGTGTGAGGGGCGAAGCCCCCCACTTAAATTTGTGTTTAAGTTTTTACAGAGCAGCGACTTTTTTCCCTGGGAAAAAAAATTGCTGTTCTGTTTGTTCGATATTTTGTTGTTTCGATATTATCGGTACGATGAAATAGCGTTCACTATTTACATCATACAATATGATATAGATGTGTATGATTGAGTGTTAGACCTAACTGATCTGCAAGACAGAGTAGCAAAGTTTGGTGCTGAACAGTAGATTCCTGCAGGTAGCAGTTGGGAGCTAATCATGTAGAAGACTTAGATCCCTTGCAGTCGTAGGTGAGCTGCCACCATTGTCATAACTTTGGTGATTACCCGAGGAGCTGTGATGAGACCGAAAGGCAGGGCTCTAAACTGGTAGTGATTAGCTCCCAGCTGGAAATGCAGAAATCTCATGGACTGCCTCTAAATTTTGATGTGGTAGTAGGCATCCTGGAGATCTATACAGAACATCCAATCATCCTTCCTCAAGAGAGGTAGTATGGAGTGTACTGTGACCATCCAGAATTTTGTCTGTTTCACAAACTGATTGAGGTAGCTGAGATGCAATATTGGCCTGAAGTCCCCTGTCTTCTTCGGAACTAGAAGTAACCTAGAATAGTCTCCAGATTCTAACTGGTCGGGGTGGAGGACCTGCTGGATGACACTTTTGTCTAGCAACCTTGACACTTCTGTTGTTGCAGATTTCAAAAGATCATGTGAAGTATCAGGAATCTTCAGCCTTTTGTTTTAGGGCTACAAAAAGAGTATAGAATAGTGTCTGGTGATAATCCTTAACACTCAGGAATTGGAAGTGATGATTTTCCAGGCATGAGGGGCTAAGGTTAAGCATGTCCAGACTTCTTCCAGAGTGCAGAAGTCGGGTAAACCTGCAGGGACACTGGTAAGGTTTCTCAGTGAAGAGACCTTGGAAGCCCAGGTTCTGTAGTCTGCCTCTTCCTCTTGGGTGACGTCCATTCAAAAGGCCTCCTCCTCTGACTGGGGGAGACCTATCACTAGGAGTGTTGTGATGAAAGCCCTGTAATTTTCTAAACCACATATTCTTACTACCCCTTTGATTCCTCGAAAAGGATCTTTGTGGAGTGGAGAAATGGATTCCTACGGCAGACAGGGTCTTACCTTTCTGCTCACTCCTGGTAAGCATCTCGTTTACCTTGGGTCCAAAAAAGTGTGGAACCATAATAAGGGAAGGATACCTTGAAGCTTTCCACAAAGTTGCAAAGCCATATCCTGGCATGGCGACGCATGGCAATGCCTGTACTAGTTGTTCTTGATCTGGCATCTGCTGTGTTTGACAGCAGCAACATGGCAACATCTCAGGTAGACTGTAGGCTAGACATTTGGGTGTCCACTGTCTTTTGGACATCCAATGGTAAGTTACCAGAAAGATACTTGGCTACCTCCTTGATCAAGTCCCTTTAGAAACAGGTCAAATGAGCAAGGTAATTCAGTGCCTGAAGTGCAAAGGTCACTGACGTGTAAGTCTGTTTCCCTAGTCTGTCCAACTCCCTGGACTCTCCATTAAGAAGATGAACAGATGAACTTTCTTCAGATAGTTCTTTCTATGTGGATGCTGCTACACCATGGCATTTATTGTAAGGCCCTTAGACCGTTTCCTGTCTTTTAGTATTACAAGGATTCTATCTGGTTTATTGGGGACTGGCTGTGTAACATCAGGGTTCTTCCAAGCCCTCTGAGCTATGAGATCTATCAAAGCATCGGGGGGGGGGGGGCACTCATGACATAGATGAGCCAGACACAAAGGCTTCAAGGAGCACAGACTCATCCAAAGAAGGAGGTTCGGTGGACCACTCCCCTTTTTGCTTCATCAGTTCTAGGACATCCCCAAATGTGATGTCTTCTGGGGGGAAACTGCTGGATCGTTCTCCCTCATCCAAATCTGTGTCCTCAGTGACTGACTTAGGTGAGGAGTCTCTGTGCTCCTGTTTGCACTTCTGCATGTATCTTGGGCTCTGACAGAGACAAGTCAGAATCAGACAGGGAGCTGGAATGTTGAGCTGTCTCGAAGACCATGGGTTCTGACTGTCACTGTCAATTCAAATAAAAGGAATAAGGCACAGGATCCACTGGGAATCAGGCTGGATCTGAAACTTGGTGCATGTACATGTCTTCTTGGACCAGTCAAGGCCCTTTCCACAGCCTTGAAAGCCAGCTCTGCTACTGGGGACAAGAAAATACTTACTCTATCAACTGACTCGAAAAGTCTCCCTGTTTCAATGGAGATCAGTTGTGAAGCACCAAGGGAGAGGAATAGCTCAAAGAACTTTGGTGATAACTCCACCGTTGGCGTTTTGTCTCTGATGCTTTGGCTCCAGGACTCATTTCAACCTAGCAGCATTTATATTTGAGACAGTAAGGGATGTAGTAGAAGCCAAAGTCTCTAGGACTGTCAGATCCGACTGAAGTACACTGGTAGG